>NW_027635955.1:0-103663 GCF_903797595.1 Erithacus rubecula | reverse complement strand
CCTCTGGGGCATCCCGGGGCTTTCCCTGCCTGGGGAGCGCAGGGCTGGCCTGTGTTCTCTGCACATGAACGGTTGATCTTATCCACAGGAAACAAAATCAGCATCCCCGTTTCCAGATGTCAGTTAGGAGGAGGCGTTTGGCGCAACAAAGGCAGCCGGGCTTCTCAGTGGTGGCAGCTTTGGTCTGGCAGAAATCTTGTGCCATGTGGAATTTTAGCTGGCAGAAACCCACTCCCGGCTAAGGCCCCTGAATAGGAATGCTGGCTATTTTCCACCGGACAGTAATCTCACCATGCCAGTTTCCAGATATCACTTAGGAGAAGGCATTTGACAGTCCAATGGCAGACATGGTCCAAGGATATGGCAGCTTTGGTCTGGGACAAATCCTGCGCCATATGGACTTTGAGAGGGCGGTAGCCCAGTCCCAGCTACTGGACCCTGGTGGCTCTTTTCCATGTGAAACAAGTCTAACGATCCCAGTTTCCTGATGCCAGTTAAGAGGAGGCATTTGGCACTCCAACAGCACCCAGGCTTCTCGGTGGTGGCAGCTTTGGTCTGGGACAAATCCTGCACCCTATGAAATTTTAGCAGGTGAAAGCCCAGTCTCAGTTAGAGGCCCGTGGATATCAACGATGGCTCTTTTCCATGGGAAACAAAACTCACCATCCCAGTTTCCTGATGTCAGTTGAGAGGAAACATTTGGTGCACGAAAGGCAGCCACTGTCCTAGGAGGTGGCATCTTTACAAGGCACACACCCACAGATTTTTCTCTCTCGAGGCTTCAGAGAGTGCAGCCTCCTTTTATCCTTAACTCCCGGCCACACTTTGCCCTCTTCCCTTCCCCGTTGGCCAAGGTACTCAGAAGATGCAGCCTTCCCAACCCGTGTACCCCATATTCCCCCTTGAATCTGGCATTTCCTCCCCCAAAGTTCAGAAGTTCAGCCTTGTGCAGACTCTTGTCTGGTTCAGGAGCCAAGCTGTGTGGGTCCAGTAACAAACCTGCTGCCCAAAGCTAGTAGAGAGAGACCCTAACAGCCATCCCTTCACCCATGAAGTGATTTGTAAAGACATTAGCACACATCTTTCCTCTCACATTGATGTTTCCTCTGCTGCTAACAGACTTTTAAAGCCAGACTTTGGCCTGGCCTCTCTGCTGTTGTAGTTCCATGCACAGAGGTTGTTGTCTCTTCCCCCTTCCATGGGCAGGCCAGTGTTCAGCCATCTCCAGGACAGGAGGGCCCCACCCCACAGCACTGTGACGTAGGAAGACAAAAACCATCACTCCAAATGTCCCCCATTCTCCTTCTTCCCAGGCATGTGGCTCTGCCAGTGGGGTTTGCTGCTGGTTGCCACAGGAAAAAGAAGAGCACTGCGATACTGTGGGGCTCAATGGAACCAAACATCCATTGTGACACTACAGAGCCTCACAGCACCCAGAGTCCATGGTGACACAACAGGGCCTTGTGGAACCAAGGAGTCCAAAGGCCTAAAACAGATCTTGCATGGCTCTGCCTTGGAAAGAGAAACCTCCTTGGCACACTCTCTTCAGAAAGAGAAAAGGAAGAAAACCCCTGTTTCCCTGAATGCTGCCAGATCTCCAACCAAAGCAGATCTCAGGTGATTGAGGACAGACAGGATGGGGTTGGGCAATGTGGAGCAAGGTTGTCCACACTGGATCAGACCTCAAGGTAGAGCTTCTCTGAGCAGGCTAGATCTCCTGAAGAGAAAACCTGGGTCAATACCAATCACAGAACACTGCCATCAACTTGGCTCTGAAGAGAAACAGTAATAAAAGACACTCTTTAAAACAGGAACACTTATTTCTAAGAAGCTCTTTAAAATATTTCTCCAAAACTCTATAAAAAAACTTTTCTAATCAACTGCACTGGACCAGAGGGAAAGAAAGGCAGAGCCATGATTTGTCAGGACTTACTTGATCCCAGTGAGCCCCGTGGTGCATTTGGTGCTGAGCCCTTGAACCTCAGGGCCTGAGAAGAGATTGCACAAACCTTTCCAGGAACCCCAGTCAGAAGGAAAACCCAAAGTGTCTCAAAGCATTAATGGGTCCCACTGAGGTCCATCTCCAACACAGGCTTCTCATGGACTCCTTGAAGGTGAGAATTGGAGGCCATGACTGCCCAAAAACTTCTCAGAGACTCAGAAAATGTTATAAATAGATATGTTCAATTTTGTCCAATTAATCGAAACAACAAGGTTAAGTTTAGCAGCAATTTATTAATAACAGCAATTGTATATAAATGAATACAATCAATATATATTAGTTACATAGATTTAAGTAAATACAAAATCTGGCAGTGAGTAATTTAGTATAATTGAGGTTTGCAGAAGCAAAACTGACCGGGGGTACGGGCAGGGCCCTTCCTCTCACACCGTACCAAACCAATCAAGCTAAAAATCTCACTTACATACTGTTACTAATACATATTAATACAGAAGCTTCTGGAAAGCTCCTTCTCATTTCTATTCCCAAAATCCACGTCCCTGTGTTGTGTTGCCATGCGTCACTGGTGGTCGGGTTCTCTCCTCCTTTTGGGGTCTTGTTTCCGATGAAGGCTCTGGGTCTTCCTCAGTGTTCTCTGTGTGACCTCGCAGGGAGCGCAGGCACACTGAGCTCAGGGTTATATAATTAAATATATGTTCCCACAACAGGCCTTAGTCCAGTGTCCAGTGCCTGGAATGATCCCAATTTGGCTCAATTCAAGGTCAAAAGTTTTATTTCTAGTTGCTGTTCTTAGACCTATATCCTTGCTATCCTCACTCCCACCAAACAACTGGAGGATGATTCCATCTGCTTTGTTTAACCATTCCCTTTATGCTTTCTGCTTTATAACAATTAAATACAATTTTTCTATTAATTATAAAGCAACAATTTTGCTAATATAGTTACAATTTAACTAGCATGAGTCACATGTATAACAATCCCTCATTTTCTCTTTTTATCATATTGATCCATGATTTAAAAAGCTACATCTTGGTATGTTCTATATCTCAAATAACTCTGACTTTTTTGTTTCTTTATATCAACTTCTAATTCCAATTCTATGGCAATTTCTTGCATCAAATTTAGAAAAAGGTTTTTATTTGAAGTTGGCAAATCCCAGTTGCCATCGTGCTGTTTTTAATTGTTTACATAGCTCATTTAATTCCCTTAACTCTTTCCCTCTGATCTTTTCTTTATCCCTTTTTATTTCTTTTTGGTTTTCATTTATTTTCTAATTGGGCCCTTTTTCATTCTCATCTTTTTCAAAACAAAAGGAATTTTCATATCTAAAATAAAGTTAATCACTGTCAGGATAGGGAGCTTGCCTCTTAAATCCTAAATTCCTTTTTACTCAATACATAGCACATATTCATAAAAAAAAACTTTTGCCATTGTAACAGGCAGTACTAACATATGGATGTGCCATAAAAACTGATTCCATCTTATCCCTGACTCACATAGAGCAATTGCATTTGTCATAGGGATCAGGAATAGTTTGTTTCTTTATTGCTGGCTCTTGTGCTGCTTGTTTTGGACTCTGTTCCATGCAGTCTTATGGCTTTGGCCAGTTGCCAGGGTGAGCCCGGTGAGAATCCTCAGGACCTTTAACCTTCTACCTTTTTCCCAAGGCCCCTTGGGTTGCAGCCAAGAGCTGACATGTCAATCTTCTCAGTAGCAAAGTTTCCATCCTGGGATTTTTCTCTCTATGGTACCCTTGGCCTCATAAAGTTTGTATGGTCCATTTTAACTTTTTCCATTCCAAAGATGGCACAAATTATTTGTAGTTTCGCAGCACTGTCCTGTCTTATTTCTTTCCCTAAATTGATCAGCTTTACTTTTTTGTTAATCCACTAAAGCTCCAGAGATATGCCAATTACAACAAAAATTGTTTTCATATACAGTTCAGTTAACAGTCCCAAAACAAATCACTAAAATATCTTTTGAAAGTCACCTGTTCACATACACAACCTAAACAGACTAAACAAATGAATTGTCTCTCTTTTTCTTTAGCCTTAGTTATTTTCTAACATGAATTAAAACAACACATACCAACAACACAAATGCTTTAAGTCACAGTTAGTACATTCCCAGTGTGTTAATTGTTTTTGGACAGTCTTAATAACAGGTGTCACCAGCCCCTTTTTCTGGAGTTGAAGTTCCTCAAATAAATCAGTTAAAGTTGACTGCCAGAGGCTCCTGAGGAATTTTTCAATTCACCTGGGCCATTTCCATTGATCAAGCAGGCATCTAATTCTTTTTCACCAGCGCTGTTCTTCCTCCGGGCTCAACGAGGTTGCAGCCGGCAGTTAATTCAAAATGTTTACATTTCAATCATGCACCCCTCAAAACAATTTTAAATTAATATTTCAAACAGTAATGCTATAAAATAACATTTTTTACCATATATATAAAAACTGGTTCCAAGGTACAGTGGTTTTATGGCAATTTCATATAGACTGCAGGCTTTGGGCACCAAATATCTTCTTTAGCCTTAAAATGAATTCATTACAATTTTTCAATGTGTTTTTTAAACCCAAATGAAAAGGTTTTAATCAATATTTTAGTTCTTTTTAATTTTATATTTAGGTGTCCTGGTATCGAAATGATTTTTCAATCTTTATTTTGTACGAGTCCTTTTACCCATGAAGCATGAGTCCAGCTATTTTTTTTTTTTTTTTTTAATGTTTGAAGTGCAGCTTCTGTGGTTAAAAAAAAAAAACAAACTAGAAATGGTCCCCCCACCTCATTGGGGTTCTAAACTTTCTCCTTCTAGCATTTTACCAACACATAATGTCCTGGTTGGATAGAATGTATTGAAAAATTTAGAGAAGTTGTTTGAGTTAAATGTCTTTTAATTCTTTCAAATTGTTTGCAATGGTTATAATATACCCCTGTTTAAGCTGTAGCCCAAGCCACAGAAAATGCTTTTACTTACTGAGTTATGATATACTATAACTAGCAAATATTTTCTCCTGCCTATTCTGGGTAACTTGGTAAAATGAACTTGGATTTTTTTCTTTTTTGAATGGCCTGTAGGCTGTTCAACTGCCTCCAAGGGCAGCACTCCTTAGCACTTATTTGTTCACTTCCTGGCATCTAAGACATCTTTGACTAATTTGTCTCCCAATTTCAAATATTCCTATACACTCATAAAATTTTAAAAAGTGCTCTCAAAGTGCCTTTGTTCCCCAGTAAGTCTTTTATGTGTGTTGCTTAGGGTCTGTTGGCAAAAGATTTTGGTACTTTTATAACATCAGACAAAATCCATTCTCCTTCTGTCAAAGTTTCTCCCAGCTCTTTAATAGCTTCTATCTCTGCTAAGAAAAGTATGGTGTTTCATTTTGTGTTTCTGCCTCTTAAAACGTTGTCATTGCACTGTTGTTTTCTCTTAGGACAGCCCTTTCTGCTTCATTCTCAGCCAAACTATTTCCTCTTACTTCAATATCTCTGTGTTTGTGGTTGCTTGTGTTTTCTGGACTGCTACCATTGGAATCCCGGCTTCAATTTTTCTGTCTCTTCTTATCTCTTCTAACAGATACTTTTTGTGCTTCCCTTAACAACTCCTGAAGTCCCCTAGCCTACCAATTTTCTTATTTTTCCAGCTTCTTCCTGATGTCCTCCCAAGACTTAGTTATGAATTGTGTTTTTAAAATAACCTGCCCTGCTGCTGAATCAGGGTCCATGCCTGAGTATAATTGTAAATTATTTCTTAGTCTTTTTAGCCATTTTATTGTGTATTCATTCTTTTCTTGGTGCTCACTCAGGGCTTTCCCTATAGTATTTATTCCCCTGGGCACTGTTCTTTGAATTTCTTGGGTAATTTTCCACCCAAAATCCCTTATATTCTGCCTATGTTCTGATGATCTTTATTTTGAGCTCTTATTCTTAACTGTCGCATTATTTCTCCCTCTTCCTTTATAAATAATATTCCTAAAATAGCTTGCAATTTTTCCTCCTAGCTAAGAGGTTCTTTTAAATTCACATGTAGATTTAAAGCCTGACAAATCCAATTTTCAAATGATTCGAGTTCTGGCCAGTATAAATTTTTTGCACAAATTTTTTAATTTGTTCATTCAATCACACAATAATAGATCAGTTTCTGCTTGCTTTTTCCTGTTTGGGATTCCCTTGTATCCCTGTACAGTAACATGATCCCCAATGGGCTGTCCTGAGGAATACTGCTCCCCTTCTGGGAACCCCCTCTTGGTTCCCAGGCATTCCGGGTTCTCGCAAATTTTTCTTATAATTTGCAACCCTTGGATCAGAGGCCTCACTCTTCCCCTGACCCATCACTGGCAGCAACAGACTAAGAAATCCCTTGTTCCTCAGTCTCCCTTGTTGGGAGCCTAGCTGCAGCTCTGACACTCGTCCCAGTGTATCGCAAGATGCCGTGACAATGAAAAGGCAAGAGATAGGTCATGGTGTCCTTGTGACTGTTCAGAGAAGGAAAACAAAGTCATAAAACATTTACAGTGACTGCTCAAGGATTTAGGAAAGCACATCTGGAGAGACAAGATCCTGTTTTGACTATAGTAGAACTACTTCAAAGAGATGATTTTGCAATAGCTTTATCTGATTTATGTTATCCAAGATGTACCTATTAATAAGTAGCTTTTATAGAAAGGAAAACATTGTAACCAATCATACTGCATGTTAGAAAAGGTATCCCTTATACACTAATGTATAAAAAGAGATAGTTAAGACAATAAAGTGGACTCTTTTGCAGCAAAAAGATCTCGGTGTCTGAGTCTCATTCCTAAGGGGCTGCAACATCCTGGTGACCCCGACGTGATGATGAAAGTGTTAAACGCTAACTCCTGAACAAGCGGCTGCGGCCGGACGCCCGAGAGCGGCGTGAGTGGCCACAAATCGACCGGTGAGTCGGAGCCGAACGTCGGCTGCAGCTTATAAGCTGGATTTTGCGAGATGGGGGGTACTGTCTCTGCCCTAGAAAAGGCAACAGTGGACTCAGTATTAGACTTGGCAAAAAGGAATGGAGAAATTTGAATTGGACACAGTTAGCCGACCTCCTTTATTGGGCAAAACGGCGTGGGTTTCTAAAAGATACTGTTGATATATTTCGCGTAGAGATGTGGCAGGCAGTAGGAGCTGATTTATGGGAAGCTGTCCAAACTGGCAATAAAGAAGCTAAGTCCCTTGCTCCTGTATTCAGACAAATGCGCCATCTAATTGATAAACTTACAGCAGAAACGGAGGTCAAACTAGCGGCTCAAACAATGGTATCTGCAGCAGCGGAGAAGTTGTCGCTCTCTATAGAGCCATATCCCTCCGCCGCGGAGCCACAGTCGCTTTCCTCTGACCCTGGCACGTCTGATCTATCATCTTTTGAACATCTGCCTGACCCACCTCCACCTGAAAATGTAGCAGCACCAGTTCAGAAAGGACCGTATGATGATATCATACCCCCTTGGGTACCCGAGCCTTCTCAGCCATCTGCCCCGCCTGCCCCATCAGTAGAGAAAAAATCGGGAAGCGACATTGATCCTGCTTTAGTTCCTCTGCCAAGTGAGATGGAGGTGGACACCCTGTTGTTGATGATGCTTCTGCATTCCGGGTACAGTTAGAAGATTAGAAGAACGCTATGCTACAGTTACTAGAAGATATGAAACTGTTAGATAAAGGGTCTTCCTCTAAAGCAATAAGGAAAGCATATAAGCAGGCACACGATGCTATTGTGACTGGTTTAAAAACTTTGGAGGATAACTCCAAACCAGTGACATTGGCAGACCAAATGGATAGGAGATGCAGAACCTTGCAATTAATGTATGACAATGCTTTTGATTTGCCCACTGCTCAGAACTATTTGAAGGCAAAAAATTTACCGATTCTATCCCCAGAAGCTGAGCGCTGGATAAAAACTTCTGATAGTGCAGCAGTGCCATCTACCGGAATTATGGACACTGTTGCAAATTGGGTAATGGGTAAAAATGATTGGGGAAAAGCTGGGGGAACGGGACCGGGACCGGGTGATCCAGGCTCGAATATTGCTATTTCTGACCCGCCCAGGGATCATTCCTTTGATATGCTTAAGAGGTGGAAAGGAGCAATAACTAATGCTGAGCTGCGAGGTGATTTTCAAATAATAGCAGCTCCTGTAACTCGCACGGCAAATGGAGACATGTACCAGCCTTTAGACTGGAACCTTATTGCTAAGGTCCAAAAGGCGGTCATGGATTATGGGGTTGATAATCAGCTAGTTCGACGACAGGTAGAAGCTATATTGAAATATCAAGAGTTAGTTCCTGCAGACATAAAAACTATTTTTGAACTCATTTTGGGTCCTACTAGTTATATGTTTTTTCTTAATAAGTGGCAGGAATAAATGGCGGGAAAACAACTAGAAAATATGCATCTGCCACAGGGTGATCCATTAAGGTTTGCAAGTCTGGATATGCTGATGGGACAAGGTCAATATACTGATCCGTAGCTACAAGCTGCAATGCATACTCGGGTGATCGCTCAGAGTAAGGCTGCTGCTTTAGAGGCGTTTTCTTTACTCCCTCAGGTTGGAAAACCAAAACAACCTTACTTGCATTTAAGACAAGAGGATAACGAACCTTATTTAAAATTTGTAGACCATATAAGAGAGGGAGTGGAATCAGCACCTGACATACCTTTGCCTTTAAAGAATACAATGGTAAAGGAAATTTTCCTGCAAAATGCTAATGCTACTTGCAAGCGTTTGCTAGCCACTTTGCCACCTAACATGACACTGTTACAAATGATTGAAATTTGCTCTCGAGCCCCTATTGAAGAGGAAAAAGAAAAGGCAAAGATTCATGCCACTGGCCTTGCAGCAGCCTTAACAAAAGCTAACACCCTTAATAAAAAAGATACAGCCTTTTCAGATGCATGTTACAATTGTGGTTATAAAGGTCATACTCATAAACATTGTCCATTACGGTCACAGAAAGCTGCAGTATCCTCATCAGTTTTTACTGGAGTATGCAAAAGATGTGATAAATTTGGGCACAAGGCCAATGACTGTAGATCTCGTTTTAAAAAGGACGGGACCCCCCTGCCAGGAAACAAGAACGGCCGTGTGGGGGGTGCGGTGATATCTCAAGTTCTAAACCCCCCAACTCAGTCGACTCCAGTAGCGATGGCTGCTTATTCCACATGTACCCCTCAACAGGTGGAAGCACTGGAGTCGACTTGGTAACAGCCTCGTCCATAACTATCCAAGATGAAAATGTTACTTTAATTGACACTTCCTCCAAAGGCCCACTAGGAAATGGATTGGCTGCTCTTTTAATTGGTCGGTCTTCTGCATCTAGGCAAGGTCTCTTTGTATTACCGGGTGTAATAGATGCTGATTATGAAGGTACAATTAAAATCATGCTAAAGGTTTTTTCTCCACCAGTATTTATCCCTAAGGGCAGTTCTATTGCTCAACTCGTGCCCTTTGTTCCACAAATTCTTACACAAAGCAATCAGAAGCGAGTGGGTGGATTTGGTAGTACAAAGCCTCTAATTGCCTTTGCAGAACTTTTATCCACAAAATGACCCACTCGAAAGGTAAAATTGAAACCGGCAGTGGAAAATGGATCCTTAGAGGATTGCTCATTACAGGCTGAAATAATGATGGATACTGGAGCTGATGTAACCATTATTCCCTTGTCTGCCTGGCCGAGGTCGTGGCCAGTGGAGCAAGTAAATGAAAATCTTTTAGGTATTGCTGGGATTACTACCACTCGGCAGAGTGTGATTGACATTTGTATTCAGGACGGAGAAGGCAATACAGCAATAACCAGACCTTATGTGTTAGAAACGCCACTATGGCTACTAGGCAGGGATGTATTAAGCCAATGGCGAATTGCACTAGTTACTCAGCCTTTTTAGAAGCGGCCGCTGTGCAGAAAGGTGCTCGTCCATGTATAAAGCTGTCTTGGAAATTAAATGACCCGGTATGGGTGGCTCAGTGGCCGCTATCTCAAGAAAAGATTGGGCACCTACAGGAACTAGTTCAGCAACAGTTACAATTAGGCCACATACAACCCTCTCATAGTCTCTGGAACACCCCTGTGTTTGTAATACAAAAGAAGTCTAGTAAATGGAGATTTTTGCATGACTTAAGAGCAGTAAACAATCAAATGAACCTGTTAGGAGCTTTGCAACCTGGTTTACCTTCTCCTAGTGCCTTACCCAAAAATTATTATTTGTTTGTTATCGACATAAAAGACTGTTTTTTCAGCATACTGTTACAGCCTTCTGATTATTGTAGGTTTGCCTTCTCTGTGCTATCAGTAAACAATAGTACCCCTGCAAAAAGGTATGAATGGGTTGTTCTGCCCCAAGGCATGAAAAATAGCCCAACCATTTGTCAGTGGTATGTTGATTTAGCATTGGAAGAATGGCGACAAAAATACACTTGTTATATTACCTACCACTACATGGATGACATATTGGTAGCTAGTGAGCAAGAGCTGGATTCAGAAACACAACAAAATTTGTTACAAATCTTAGAAAAGTGGGGTCTATATGTGTCACATGAAAAAGTGCAAAGGACAAGCCCCTGGTTGTACTTAGGTTATTCAATTACGGAAACACTATTTTCTCCGAAAAATTTGGAATTACATCGTAATATTTCCACTGTTAATGATGTCCAGAAATTATTAGATGACATCCAAAGTATCCGTCCTTGGATAGGTATTTCAAACACAGAAATAAACCCCATTTGTACCTTGCTGGTTGGTACTTCAGACATTAACGATCAGGTTGTGTGGACTTCTGAAGCTAATACTGCATTGGAAAGCTTTTTGCAAAAACTACAAAATTCTTATGTGTATAGATATAATCCAAATCTGGAAGTGGGGATTTATGTTTTGCATCACTCATCAGAATTTATGGCTATTGTGGGACAGTGTGAGCCAGACAAGAAAAGCTTTTTTCATTTAGAATGGGTTTTTGTATCTAGTGTGTCAAATCTAACACTTGTACATAGGCTTGACTTGTTAGGACAACTGTTGCTAAAAGCACGAAAAAGAATTAGGTTGGTTTATGGCAAAGAACCCGGCTTGATTTGTTTGCCCGTGTCGTCCTTGCAGTTGACGGAAGAATGGCAACAGATTTCCATTACGTTTGCCACTGCAACTTTGGGTATTCGCTTTGATAATCACTTTCCACCTTCACCTTTATTTGCTACAAATTTACCAATACGATTGACTTCTGTGCGAGCGCTGTCGCCTCTGAAGGACGCAGTGACTGTTTTCACGGATGCTAGTGGCAAGAGTGGTAAATATGGTTATGTACATTTTGCCCAGGGTAACTGGAACACTGTTGTTCGTTTAGAGAAGGATGCCTCAGTACAATTATTGGAATTAAAGGCAGTAGTCCTAGCATTTTTCGATTTTCATGACAAACCTTTTAACCTTATTTGTGATTCCCTATATGTTGCTTCCATTTTAGAACGGATAAGTGATTCAGTGATGGGGAAAATTTCTAATGAAAATATTGCATTTGCTTTGTGTACATTGATGAACCTCATTTCTTGCCACACTGTACAGTATTTTTCTACTCATGTTCGCAGTCATTTACCGTTCCCAGGAATTATATCTGAAGGAAACCGAAGGATTGACGCTGCGGTATCAGCTGTGGTTGGCTTGAAACCATTTGAACTCGCTCGACTTTCACATTCATTTTTTCATCAACCTTCTTTATCGTTGCAGAAAGAGTTTCGCATCTCACGAATTGATGCTAGGAGCATCGTTGCAGCTTGCCCTGATTGTGCAAGGCTGCCCCCTTTACAGGAGATGGGCATTAATCCACGAGGGTTACAATCCCATGAGTTGTTTCAAACAGATGTGACGGTGGTTCCCGAATTTGGGAAACAGAAATATGTGCATGTTACAATAAACACCTTTAGCAAATTGGTTTGGGCAATGCCCTTGACTTCTCAAAAATCCAGAGCTTCTTGCCGTCATTGGATAGAATCATTTGCAGTGCTAGGACTTCTGAAGCGGATAAAGACAGATAATGGGCCTAATTATACGAGTTCCTATGCCCAGGACTTCCTTCATCGATGGGGCATTGAACATATTACAGGAGTGCCCTATAACAGTGGAGGTCAAGGTATTATTGAACGAAAACATCAACATCTTAAACGTTTGTTCCGTCTTTTTAGATGGGAGGGGGAGATCCTCCTCTCCCCTTCTGAAATTGTTTCTAAAGCTTTGTATGTACATAATTGGAAACTATGGATTTCTCAACCACATGGAATGTCTCCTATGAGACCAATAGATGCTCATTTTTTGCAACATGACAAACGATTTGATCGGGTACTTGTATCCTTGTGGGATCCAGTCATACAAAAACGGGAAGGTCCAGTCAAGTTACTTACTTGGGGGCGGGGATATGCTTGTGTATTGACAGGAGATAAGTCGAAGTGGATTCCTGCAAAGTGGGTGAAGCCGTGGTTGCGTGACAGTGACCCTGGAGCACCTGCAGCATTGGGAGACGCCGGAGGAGATGAAGCAACGGTATCAGACCAGACTGAAGAGGTGGAAAAACAGGATTCGATGGATCAAGGTGTTGATAGCCAAGGAACTGAGCATTGAGGAATCTTACTTTCCTGACATTCCTTTTTCTCAAACTATTGTGAATCTTATCTGGGACTTACACTCCTCGGGAGTATCCAAAATTTGTTCACCAGAGTGTGAATGTTCCATTTGGATTGAGGGCCAATTTGCTTGTG
This sequence comes from Erithacus rubecula, assembly GCF_903797595.1. NCBI lineage: Eukaryota > Metazoa > Chordata > Aves > Passeriformes > Muscicapidae > Erithacus > Erithacus rubecula. The sequence continues at coordinate 90,947 of NW_027635955.1, read as the reverse complement.
GAAGGTGTGGCAATATATTTACTTCTCATAATATATATACTGCTTTTGAAGGTTGTTCCTTTTGCTTGTATAACACTAATGTGTTATTTGATGATCCTTTGCTTCCTTTAAATAGATGGCTTAAAACGAGACATGATCATGCTTCAGCGTATGCCTTATTTGAAAGTATAGAAGAACTCGAATTAGCTTTATATGCTTGGCATTTAGCTTGGCCTATAGAGGTTTTATTAACACTTAACCGAACAAAGGTTTTAAAATCTAAGTATCTTATTGATTGTGGGAAACATTACGAAGATGAATTTGAATTTGCTGAAGTTATGCCTTAGTGTGTGCAATCTCATAGCCATGTCAACTGAACAAGCTGTGTCATTTCCACACAACAATTTTTGGTTGGCCTGGGCTGATAAAACCAATGTTAAAGACTTTTGCCTGCACCTCAAAGCCGCAGCAGACCCATTTAGAACATGCTTGATCGGATCTCTTTTTTCAGTATCTAGACTTGCCTCTAGCTGTGTTACAGGCAATACTAGTTACTGCACTGCGAAATGCATAAGTACACTTAACCAGACATTACCTTGGGATCCACAAGAATTTAACCTTTTGGATAGTCGATCATTAAATCATAGCGGTTGAATTTACTTTGGCCGTTTTTCCTGGACAACAAACGAACAAAAAAGGCAAAATCGGGTAACACCCAATCGAAATTATAATGTTTCTGAATATTGTGGCTCTTCATCTTATAGATGGGGTATGGGGCACATCCATCTGGACATTTCCAAGCCCCTATCTCTACCTTCTGATGTTTATCTTATTTGCGGTGACAGGGCATGGCAAGGTATTCCTCGTTATGCTATGGGAGGACCATGTTACTTGGGCCAACTTTCTTTACTTACACCTACTCAAAGCCTCATCAGAACTCTAAACAACAGTCGTACCAAAAGAGAAGCTATGCAGCTGGCACCAGACTGTGACGATGAGGTAGAACTTTGGAGCCGGACTGCCAGAATATTTGCTTCCATGGTTCCTTTTGTAGCAAGTGCCCAAGCATTAACTCAGATTCAGCATCTTGCTTGTTGGGTAGTAAAGCAATCTAATGTCACCACTTCTATAATTACTCAAATGGCCCAAGACACTAATAGCTTACGACAAGCAGTGTTGCAAAACAGGGCTGCCATAGACTATTTGCTAGTAACACAAAGTCGGGGATGTGAAGAATTTGAAGGAATGTGTTGTTTCAATCTGTCTGATCACAGCGCTTCCATACATGAGCAACTTCAATGGCTACAAGATCATACATCAAGGATTACTGAAAACCATAACCCGTTTGAAGATTGGTTGCTTTCTTTTGGTATTTCAGCTTGGCTTAAGGACATTATCAAAGGAGTTATAGTCGTTATACTAACAATCATTATAGTTATTGTTATGGGACCTTGTCTCATCCGATGTTTTTCTTTTCAAATAAGACGAATTGCAGACACTGTCTTTGAAAAGAGAGGGGGAGATGTTGGGAGCCTAGCTGCAGCTCTGACACTCGCCTCAGTGTGTCGCAAGACGCCGGGACAATGAAAAGGCAAAACATAGGTCATGGTGTCCTTGTGACTGTTCAGAGAAGGAAAACAAAGTCATAAAGCATTTACAGTGACTGCTCAAGGATTTAGGAAAGCACATCTGGAGAGATAAGATCCTGTTTTGGCTATCGTAGAACTACTTCAAAGAGATGATTTTGTAATAGCATTATTTGATTTATGTTATCCTAGATGTACCTATTAAAAAGTAGCTTTTATAGAAAGGAAAACATTGTAACCAATCAGATTGCATGTTAGAAAAGGTATCCCTTATACACTAATGTATAAAAAGAGATAGTTAAGACAATAAAGTGGACTCTTTTGCAGCAAAAAGATCTCGGTGTCTGAGTCTCATTCCTAAGGGGCTGCAACAATCCACCAAGTACATCCTGGACCTTGAGCAAAGCCAATCCCACGAATGGGTTTGCCTGTACTCGAGGCAGGATGAATCCATACTGTCTTCCCTAGCAACCCTCTGACATGGGCCACTGGGACTTTGTCTCCATCTATTACAGTAAGGCACTCAGACTAGGCAGGACCTGCTCGGTTGGTGGAACCTCAAGTGTTAACTAACCAAGTGGCTTTTGCCAGGTGCTGCTCCCAGTTCTTGAGAGATCCCCCACCCAATGCCTTTAAGGTGGTCTTCAACAATCCATTGTACCTCTCCACTTTACCTGCAGCTGGTGCATGGTAAGGGATATGGTACACCCACTCAATGCCATGTTCCCTAGCCCAGGTGTTGACAAGGTTATTCTTAAAATGAGTCCCATTGTCTGACTCAATTCTCTCAGGGGTACCATGCCTCCAAAGGACCTGCTTTTCCAGGCCCAGGATGATGTTGCGGGCAGTAGCATGGGACACAGGGTAGTTCTCCAACCATCCAGTGGTGGCTTCCATCATGGTCAGCACGTAACGTTTTCCCTGGCGGGTCTGAGGCAGTGTGATATAGTCAATCTGCCAGGCCTCCCCATACTTGTACTTGGACCACCGTCCACCATACCAGAGGGGCTTCACCCGCTTGGCCTGCTTGATGGCAGCGCAAGTGTCACATTCATGGATAACTTGGGTAATGCTGTCCATGGTTAGATTCACCCCTCGGTCTCGTGCCCACTTATAGGTGGCATCCCTACCCTGATGGCCTGAGGCATCATGGGTCCATCGAGACAGGAACAACTCTCCCTTATGTTCCCAATCCAAATCTATTTCCAACCCCCCTCTCTTTGCAGCCTGATCTACTTGCTGGTTGTTTTGCTGCTCTTCATTAGCTCTGCTTCTGGGGACATGGGCATCTACATGGCGAACCTTGACAAGTAGTTTTTCTACCCAAGTGGCAATGTCTTTCCACTTGTCAGCAGCCCAAATTGGTCTTCCTCTATGTTGCCAGTTCGCCTCTTTCCATCTCTTCAGCCACCCCCACAGAGCATTGTCTACCATCCAGGAATCAGTGTACAAATAGAGCTTTGGCCACCTTTCTCTTTCGGCAATATTTAAGGCCAGTTGGACAGCTTTAAGTTCAGCAAATTGACTAGATCCTCCTTCTCCTTCAGTAGCCTCTGCAACCCATCGTGTAGGGCTCCATACAGCTGCTTTCCATCCCCGATTTGTCCTTACGACGCGACAGGAACCATCAGTGAATAAAGCATAGCATGCTTCCTCTGCTGGCAACTGGTTGTAGGGTGGAGCTTCTTCAGCCTGTATCACTGGTTCTTGTTCCTCATCTGCAACACCAAAACTTTCACCTTCTGGCCAGTTTGTAATTATTTCCAAAAGCCCAGGGCGATTTAGTTTTCCAATCCGGGCACGCTGAGTGAGAAGGGCAATCCACTTGCTCCACATGGCACTTGTGGCATGATGGGTGGAGGGAACCTTTTCGCTGAACATCCACCCCAGCACTGGCAGTCGGGGTGCCAGGAGAAGCTGTGCTTCCATACCAATCACTTCTGAAGCAGCTTGGACTCCCTCATAGGCAGCCAGGATTTCCTTCTCTGTGGGAGTGTAATTACCTTTGGACCCTCTGTAACTTCTGCTCCAAAATCCCAGGGGTCGGCCTTGGGTCTCGCCAGGCACCTTCTGCCACAGGCTCCAAGACAAATTACGGCTCCCAGCTGCTGAGTAAAGTACGTTCTTCACATCTGGTCCCATCCTCACTGGGCCAAGGGCTACTGCATGGGCGATCTCCTGTTTGATCTGGGTGAAGGCTTGCTCTTGTTCAGGGCCCCAGTGGAAATTGTTCTTCTTGCGAGTGACCTGGTAGAGAGGGCTCACAATCTGACTGTACTCAGGGACGTGCATTCTCCAAAAGCCGATAACACCTAGGAAAGCTTGTGTCTCCTTCTTGTTAGTAGGTGGGGACATAGCTGTAATCTTGTAATAACATCAGTAGGAATCTGATGCCGTCCATCTTGCCACTTCACTCTCAGGAACTGAATCTCCCAAGCAGGTCCCTTAACTTTACTCTTCTTGATGGCGAAGCCGGCTTCCAGGAGAATTTGGATAATTTTTTCTCCTTTCTCAAACACTTCCGCTGCTGTGTTTTCCCATACGATGATATCATCAATATATTGTAGATGTTCCGGGGCTTCACCCTTTTCCAGTGCAGCCTGGATCAGTCCATGACAGATGGTAGGACTGTGCTTCCACCCTTGGGGTAGGCAGTTCCAGGTGTACTGCACGCCCCTCCAGGTAAAAGCAAACTGAGGCCTGCACTCTGCTGCCAAAGGAATGGAGAAGAATGCATTTGCAATGTCAGTGGTGGCATACCACCTTGCTGCCTTGGACTCCAACTCATACTGGAGTTCCAGCATGTCCGGTACAGCAGCACTCAGCGGTGGAATCACTTCATTCAATGCCCAATAGTCCACAGTCAGTTCTCCATTCTTCATCAGATTTACGCACAGGCCAAATGGGACTGATAAAGGGTGAGTGGGTTTTGCTGACCACCCCCTGGCTCTCCAGCTCTCGGATCATCTTATGAATAGGAATCACAGCATCTCAAGTTGTTCTATACTGCTGGCGGTGCACTATTGAAGAGGCAATTGGTACTCTTTGTTCTTCTCCCTGCAGAAGTCCTACTGTAATTGGATTCTCAGATAGTCCAGGCAAGGTGTTCAATTGCCGGATGCGCTCTGCCATCACAGTTGCTATTCCAAATGCCCATTTGAGTCCTTTTGGGTCCTTAAAATATCTGCTCCAAAGGGAATCTATGCCCAAAATGCATGGGGCCTCTGGACCAGTCACAATAAGATTTTTCTTCCAATCATTTCCAGTTAAACTCACTTCTGCTTCCACCAGGGTGAAGTCCTGCAATCCACTTGTCACACCAGCAATTGAAACAGATTCTGCTCCCACGTGTGTTGATGGAAGTATCATACAAGGTAAGTACACTGTGCACCTGTGTCCACTAAAGCTTTATATTTCTGTGGTTTGGAAGTGCCAGGCCATTGAATCCACATGGTCCAAAAAACACAATTCTCGCTCGCCTCACCCTGGCTAGAGGCAGGGCCCCTCTAAGCCTGTTTTTCATTCTTCTCTGGGGCATACATCTTAGAGGTTCCCTCAAGAGGGTCAGACATCTCATTATCGGTATCATGTTCAGCACTTTGGTTGCGAGAAACAGGAGCAGCTCTCCTTTTGGTGGAACTTCCTCTTTCAGTCTTTCCTTCCTTCAAACCTTGCACTCATTGTGCCAGAGCAGCCGTAGGCTTCCCATCCCATCTTCTCATGTTCTCTCCAGAATCCCGCAAGGAAAACCACAACTCAGCTCAGGGAGTGTACCTCCTCTCCCAGTTGGGGGAACGTCTGCGTACCTGGGTACCCTGGGTACCAGGGTTTCTAATCTGTCCAGTTGAAATTTGGAGGAGGTTCCTCCTTAATCTCCTCCCTGATTCTCCAATGATTTTCCTCTATTTTATCTACTAAGTCTTGCAAGCGTGTTTCCACAGCTGCAATTCTAGCATGAGTCGGGCCATGTACTGCATCCGCATATGCACGAAGCTTCTTTGCCATATCAAGTACTGTCTCATACACCTCATCTCTCTTCATTATCGCTAGGGCAGATGCATATTCAGGTGGCCCAAGCCACACGAGTTTTCTCCACATCACTGGTGTGCATGGTACCAAGTCTGGATTTCTAGTTGTTATGTCATCCGAAAAAATAATTTCTGCTACTGCCATTTCCCTGAGGCATTGGACCCCCTGCTCTATGGTTTTCCATCGGGTCTGCTGCATATACAGGTCATCCGCACACAGATATCTTTGTGCCACGCAATCCAGGACCCGTGCCCAGAGGTTTTGAGGGTTACCCCCCTCCATCACGCCTTGGTCGATAACAGGATCATGGGACAGAGACCCCAGATGCCTCACTTCAGTGCCATCCAAAACTGTAGCCTCACCTGCTGCATCCCAGAGACGAACTAGCCAGCTGATTATAGATTCATCAGGTCACCGGGTGTAATCTTTTCTTAAATCACGAAGATCCTTTAGGGAAAGGGACTCATTATTGGTCTCTGCTCTCCCACTAATTGTTTTGACTCCTGATTTTACATCAGGAGGTGTTGAGGGTCCCTCTCCAGCATCATCAGCATCATCATCATCCACCAGCCGATCGGTCTTCTTGGTGCACTTCCCACTTCTTGTACTGGTAGCCACAGCCATTGGTTGGGGCTTATTATCCAGTTTAGCTGCTGGGTTTAGGCCTAGGGGGTTGGCAGCAACCTGAGTAACTGGGATAGTAAATAATTTATCTCCCTGTTCCCTTTCCTCTGTCTTCTGCTCTATAGTGCCTAGCAGGGTGCGATATGCATGTGCCAGGGCCCAGCTCACTGTAATAATCCTTTTCTCTTTAGAACCATCCTGGCACTTCCCCTTTAAGTATCTTGCAACCTCAATTGGATCCTGAATCTGTTCAGGTAGGAATTCCCAGATTATGGGGTCACAAAATTCCTTTAAAATCTGGCCTATTTTCTCCCATTTGCCATTTCACTCAAGATTCCTCCTGCTTAGCTTGATTCCTAAATCAGGAGTCTTCCCAGCCCCTTTAGAAATCTCGGCCTTTATTCTTTATAAACTGCAGACAGTGTAACAAAGACTTACTAAATTAATTGCCAGAAGGATGATTTCCTTAATATTCAGGGAGATCTGAATGTTTTCTAATAAAGATGTAACTGATTCAGAGGAGAGGAAAGAAAATAAAAGCAGGAAATCCTCTTTGCCTGCTTCTCCTCTAATAAATAACACAAACCATGATTTATACATTCCTGAAGCAGATTCCAACATTCATATAAATCTCCTGTATGCCATTGCCACCAAGCCTAGCCCGATGAGTATTTTTGTTAATACCCCTTTCATACAAAAACTACGTATTAAAGACAACACCGGAGCTATCTCTGGATAAGTAAACAAATCCAAGGACCACAACGGTATTAACACTTCAAAGAAACCTAATGATCACACATACAGGCAGGCTCCCACAACAAAAGACATTATGGATTCAATAGACATACCAATACCAACTGTTGAAAACAAAATATTAATAGAATAAAGTTTTTTCCACCTTTTTTGGTTTCCCCATACGGGCCACCAAAATAATTTGTCCAAGTTTAGGACAAATTTGGGGAAAAAGACCTCCAAAGCCCCCTGCCCCCCCCCTCCCCCCTTAGAATTCCTTCCTTCACTGGGCTCGGAAAGAATTTTTCTTCAGGGGGAAGTGGAAAAAACTTCTTTTATTAACAAAAATACAAAAGAAACACTTCCCACCACAGACCCAGATGAGACGAACTCGGCTGATCTTCGCCGGGAAGGGCGGCAGAGCTTCTTTGGCAGACTTCCAGAGGTGGTCTCCAAAGTTCAGATCCGTGTCCTCTGGAGCTGGTGCAAATCTTACGGATGAGGAGGAAGGAGAGAGGGAGAGGGGCAGCGGGGCAGCCGGGAGAAAGCTAAAGTGAACCCAGGGCAAGCCAAAGCAAGCAGGGGTCAGCAGAAGTAGCAGTGGGCAGCAGCAGCAGCAGCAAGCTAAAGCAGCAGGCCAGCCGAAACACCAGCCTAGATTAAACATCCTGAGGGAGGGGCCGGCAGCTCCGTGGCAAAGGCAGGGAGAGGAGCAAGTCAAAACATCAACCCATAACAAGGGTCCTGAGCTGGTCCCTCAGCTCAACACTCATTCCTTGAAACTTGGAGAAACAGGTTGTTTTCCAGGTGAAATGATGGGGACAGGCCAGCAGCAATTCCTTAGCAAAGAGTTGATGCAGAATTCCTAGGTCTTTCTTCCCGCTCCCATGAAGGAGCCAAATGTTCATCTCAAAAGCCTGATGGATTCCTCTAGGAGACTAACAGTAACAGAATTCCTATTTCACACCAATGGTCTTCCCATTTGTTTTCCTACTTATGTCCCAGATACGGCAAAACCCAGCAGGTTGGGTTGTTTTCCTGCCTGAGGTTAAGTAAAGCAAATCTTGCTTCCTTCCTGGGCTGCTTGTTACACAGACAGCAGCAAAGGGAGGGGGCAGCTGTAGCAAGGCCCACTGCAAAGCCAATACTTTGTAGGCTCCAAATGCTGCCTGGCTCCATCAGACAAGGGCAAGCTTGTGTCAGTGTCCCAGAAGCAGCCTGGCAATTGCCCCTGCATTGCCACCCCTCCTTCCGTGCTCCCCAGCTCCCAAAGCCTGGCCAGGGAATGCCTTTTCCTGGGCCAGCTAAAGGGGCGAGTTTGATGCTTCTTTGGTGCCGATGCCAAAGCTGTGAGAAGTGAGAGGGTAATGTTCACACGCGCTTTGCTTCGGATGAGGAGGTTGCTCGAGGCCCAGAGTGGGAGGCTGGTCCTTTCAGGAGAAACTGAACTGAACTACTGCTTTCTTTTTAGTGCATGTGGCTATTAATGTTACAGAATCAGAGAGGCTAGAAAAGTCCTTGGATGTGGCCAAGTCCATCTGTGCACCAAAACTCAAGAAAGCTTTGTTGCTGGGTTAAAGGACTAAAGCCTGCAGCTTTTATCCCTGCAAGCATAGTGAGACAAGGCCAAGTCATTTAGACCCAATTGCCTGAATTAAACAAAGCCTCCCTTTGCAGTCCCAGGTGAGATTTTCAGGAATCAAAGGATGAAACCCCACCGTTATTCCATTGGCAGGAATGGGGACACACCTTTGTAAGTCCCGCCAGCTGAGCAAGGGGCTGGGCCTGCGGGAGGAGGCACGTGCCCAGATTCTTCTCTCGGGGCAAATGCTGTGTTTGTAACACCAAACAAATGGAACAAACATTGCTTGAGGATTTCATACAGACAAAAGACAAAACGGAACAAACTTTGGTTTAATGAACAAGACAGCTTTTGTCTTAACACAGACTAAATGAGGAAAGGAGGAGCATAGCCAACAACACCAAACCTCTTACATTTACGGATAAATCTAATACTACTCATCAAATTCTAATAATACTAACGAATCTTAGCTAATCAATTGAGAAATGCCTATCTAGTAAACTAAAGAGAAAAATAAAGCAGCCTAAAATCTTCAGAAACCATTCTATTTCAATCTAGTCCTCTTGATGGCTAACTCTTGCTAGGCCTGGAGAGCTGCAGGGCTAATTTGGTCTTTTCTTCTTAGCCAGAGGCTCTGCTTCCTTCCGTGGGAGATGTCTTCTCCTGTGTGCGTTCCTTTCCTTCATGGTTGCAAACACCCTGGAAGACAGGAAACAAACCATCCATTGTTCATTCAATACACACCGTTAAACCCATCTCCCAGATTTCCATTTCTCTATGTATTTCTCTGTCTTTCCAGGCTGAGACACCTAGGTGAATTTTTCAGCACCATTAATCTTTGTTGTTTCAGTTCCTTGCGATTTCTTTCTCTTTTTGCCTCAACCTCTTTTGAATTCCAGCAGCAGCATCCAAGCAAGCTCTGGTGTGCCTATTCCTACTTGTCTGAGCTGTGCCTTGTTGGGGCACGGCAAGGTTTCAGTCTGAATGCTGGGCTTTAAGTGAGTAGTTTGGCTCCTCTTTGCTTCACCCACCATCTGGAAAATAAAGGATCCTCATCAATATTTCCTTCCTCCCACAAAGCTGGAAATCAGAGCATCCAGCACAAAAATCTTTTGGCCTAAGGAAATTGCTCCAAACCCTGAAGAGCTGAGAAAATGCCTGGATTTGGAGGTGGGCTGTGCTGGTGGGGTGTCAACTGTGCTGGTGGAAAGGCTGTCCCAGTGGCCAGGCCTTAGTCATTCTTTCCTGTCCCCTCTTCCCTGTGCCCAAAGAGCCGCTCCTTACCGGAGCGCTGCCGCGTGCCTGGTGCAGGCAGTGCAGGGTGAGCTCCAGGTTAGCTGCTGCCCTGGGAAAGCCCCGGGAGCTGGCCATGTCCAACAGTTCTCTTACTGCAAGCACAACAAAATCCCACCACAAGTCAGGCTTGAGCCAAGGAAGGGGAAAGGATGAGATACAAGGGAGAAGGAAAGCACAGGAGCGGAAGACAGCAGGTTGGAGAGCATCAAAAGGAGAGCAAAGAAAGGGGCAGCTGAAGCAAGGGCCCATTTAGTGCTGGCTCTCCCTTCAAACCATATTCTCTAAAATGAGGCATTTGCCAATCTCCCTTCTTCCAGTGGCAAATGGTGCCAACCAAGTTTGAGAACAGGAAAGTTGTTCATTTTCCTGCTCTGCTGCACAAACAGAGCATTCTGCTTGCCTCTGACATGGCCATGTGGGACGATAGTTGAGACAAGGAGAAAAGCATAGCATGCACAAAGCTGCCTTTTGAGCAGAAGTCTTGGTCTTAAGTCTTGACCTTCCTGAAGTGGTTTTTCCCCCTTGCACATAATCGTAACTCACAGGTTATAATTGTTGTATAATTATTGTATTTGACTACTTGGGATCGCGAAGAGACAAGTGGTTTTTGTAGTTAAGTTAGTACCTCCCAAGTAGTGTGTCTCTTCACCCGCTCCAGGGACAAGAAGGGATTCACAGTTTCAGCTGTGCTTTGTGTGTAACTTTAAGTGTGTCTCCCTGAGAGTGGTTTTAGTCCCTTCCTAAAAATGTCTGAAAATGATAAAGCTGCATTTTCCGCTTTACTAGCTAAGTATGATGCCAGACCCTCCCAAGGGGGGGAAGACTGGGCACACTGTAATTGGTTTAATTTAGAAAATGTGATTGATCGGATACATTCTTTGCAACATGAAACAAAATTCAAACTGAGCAAGAAAAATAAAACACACTTTGCTCAGTTCTAGGTGCTTGTCTTTCAGCTGCTGTGGAATCTCATTTTAAACGAGTGAGTGAGGAAAATGCAGTGATAGACTCCTTGCAAAAACTGGTGGAAGCTTTGCAAAAACTATTACAGGAGGAGAGAAATCAGGTAGAAACTCTGCAAAACCAACTAGAGCAGGAAAGAAATCACAACTATTTGCTACAACTATCACATGCCTCACAACATGCAGATACACCTAATGAAACAAAAGGAAACATATCACATGAGGCAGATACACCCACAGAGAGAACTAGTACACATACAAAATTGAAGGGAAAATTGCTGCTCTAAAATGAGACCTCTCGTTAAAACGGAATATAAATACCTGAACAATGAGGTATTGACCCCCACATAACCTCCAAAGAAATACCAAACACTGCTACTGAATTGGCCAAATTAAAGAAAGAATACTCATGTCTCCTCCAAGAATCTGAGACTGAGTATGTTTTTAGAGTTTCACTCACTGGAGGAGATCAAATTAAATTAAGTGAACAAGAAGCCAGTGGATACTGGGGGCCTGGAGTTTTCTTAACAACTGGAAACTCTCGTGTTCCGTGGTCTCTGATACAGCGTGCAGCCTACTGGGCTGGGGGACTTAGCCCCCTAGAAAGAGGTGATCCTCTAGCCATAACTGGCACCCCAGATCAACTCCTAGAAAACATTCATAAAGCTGCCTGCTTGCAAATTATACATGAAATAAAATTCACTGCTGGCCATAAATCACCTATGCAATTACCTGTAAATGTAAAACAATACCCTCTTCTCACTGGTGCCAAACAAGAGATCAAACCAGTTATACAGGACTTGCAAAAATTCCCTGTATGACCAATCCAAAAACCCAAACCTGACACTGTAGCTGTGTACCAATACATAGATGATGTATTGATAGGAGTAAAAGAAAAAGAAAAAGTGAGGGATGTGCAACAGAAAATAATTTCACACCTAGAAAGCCCTAACTTGCAAATTGCCTCAGAGAAAATTCAAAAACATTCTCAGGAAGTCATGTTTTTGAAGACAGCCACTACTGGGACTGTCCCCCATGATGGGGTGGCCCAGAAATCCTCAGTAACAGAAGGAACTGTACAAATCTGGCAATAACAGAAACTGAGAACTTGGGCAACAGCGATGACAAACCTGCCTCAATAATTAAAGTAGCCTTTGCTTTCTCCCCCAAACAATCTTTGTTCACTAATTCTTCATTCACTGATGCGTCTGCTGAACAAATTATTTCTGTGGGATTGGGTGGGTCTAGAGTTGGGGTGCTGATGGTTTTTTGGGGTGTTTTCCAGCTTGAAGTGCAGAGTGCCTCCTTTGTTTGCAACTACACTGACTCTTATGCTGTGTTTAAAGGAGGTACAGAGTGGCTTCCTTCTGGGCAGCAAAATGATTGGGAAGTTAACAGAATTTCTGTCTGCATAATTCCATCATTTTAACCTCCTGCCTCTTTGTGGCAGATTCTGTTGTGTTTACTTTTCACAGAATAATACCATGGAACGTGAAGATTAATTACTGAATCCCTCATCGAACCTGTATATAGTTACAGCACAGGACCTTACAGCTGTGTTTTATTTTGTGAAGATTCAAAATCAAAATTGAACTGTTGTACAATTTTCCCTCAAAAAATTATGTGTGGGAAAAACAATACAAAATATAAAGGGGAACTCAATATTAATGTTGCAATATCCACTACCCAACCACTGGTTGTGCTGAAGCTAAAGATTTTTGAAATTGGACCCTACATAATTAAGAAAACTGGACAACAACAAATATTGTTTCATCCAATGTGGTCCCTTAAACAAGTTAAATTATTGATGCAGAACAATGTTTCAGAAATTCAGCCAAAATGTTCACCTTTTTTACAAACTTTGTTTCAGGGGTGGACCACCTGGCTGTGGAAGCGGAGTGCTTCCAAAAAATGCATGGCAAGAGACATAACCAATGTTGTGGGAACAGGATTGGGAATTTTAAATAGCACTGATTCAGAGGTATTAATGAAAAAATTGGTTGCCACCACCAGAGACCTGACCAAATTAAAACAGCTTCTGCAGTCCTCTTTAAAAGCCCTGGGGATGCAACAGTGGTTATTATCAAACATTTTACCAAATTGGGAAAAGGCAAATGTAAATGATCACAAACTGAAAATTGAAGCTCTTGGTACTGCTCAAAACAACATCTGCTTAGCCCACAGCTGTACCCAGGCACAGCTTTGGATGCAAACAGTTGTTACCTCAATTATAAGGGAAGGGGAAGAAGGCATCTTCCCTACTGAAATCTGGACAATAATTTGGGACAATGCTAATGATTTTGAAAGGAAGTTTCAGTCCTGGTGGAATTTGGTAAACTTTACCTACAACCCCAGCACAAACACAGCCACAGCCTTTGTGCTGGCAATACACAATGCTTCAGTGCATTTGATATATCCCATCATTGCATTAGGATTGAATCACAATGGAACTATTCTCTATCTTTTCGAGCATAGAGAATGGGCCCGTCAAATTGGTGAGAAATGGCAAACTGTTAATTTGGAATCTTGTGTTGTTCGATAGCAACAGGGTTTCATTTGTGAATGCAATGCCATTGTGGCCCAAGATACCTGTTTAGACACAGAGCAAAATATCTGTCATTTTGAAATACACCTTGATGAGACTCCTGCAACAGTGCTGGTGTACATAGGAAATGGATGTGTGTGTGTAAGAACTGCTTGCAACTTAGTGTTTGTAGAAATCATAACAGTGGATCTAAAAAACAATTTAAATTTTTGTGTTTGTAATTTTACCATGATCATGGGCTGTGACTTTTCCTATACTGCTCCAATTATGTCTTATCACCTTTTGCAATCCAATTTTACACTGATTCATCAGTTAGTGCCTGCTCCCATCGGGATGAATCTCACTTTGATTAAACAATTGTTGCTTCACCAGGACTTAATTGGGATCTTGGGAAAAATCAAGAAAAATGGACAGAAGACCCTGGTGACAGTTCATCACGACGTGAAAGAAATACATCTGGTTTTAAAAAGGGTAAAAGAAGATGCTGAACTCAGGTGGTGGGATACTCTTTTTGGGTGGTCACCTACTGCTACTGGCATCTTAAACAAATTGTGTCATCCCATTGTTGTGCTTTAGATTTTGGTTTTGATCAGTTTGTTTTGTCAGTCATTCTATACATCCTGAATTGGAGAATGGTAAAACGGCTGACACAATTGGCATCAACAATGGAAGCACATAATTTGATCACTACTCCATCTGCTAAAGATACCCCTAAAGTTATTGACACCAGACAAATTATACGAGCAGTAAAAGTCAGGCCTTTAACAGCAAACTGATTGGAATTGTTTGTTGCTTGTTATGATTGGTATGATTAGTTTTAGTAATGTTAATTTTTCAACTGAAAATGGTTTTGGGAAATAATTTTTTTAATCATAAAACATTATAGTAGATACTAATTTGCTTTTATTTTAATTGTTTGAATTTCAATTGTTTGAATGTTATTTAATTGATCTGTTTTAATTCTATTTGTTTGAATTTTAATTGTTTGGAGGTTATGTCATTGATTTTTGTTTTAATTGTTGAAAAGTTATTTTAGCTAATATCATTGTGATTTGTTTGAAAAATTGTTCTAATCAATTTTGTTGTGATTGTTTTGCTTTATTATTTTTCTGCTTATATTCCTACCTTTTCCTTTTCCTTTTCCTTTTCCTTTTCCTTTTCCTTTTCCTTTTCCTTTTCCTTTTCCTTTTCCTTTTCCTTTTCCTTTTCCTTTTCCTTTTCCTTTTCCTTTTCCTTTTCCTCTTCCTTTTCCATTTCCTTTTCCTTTTCCTTTTCTGTCTTAACCCCAGTTTTTTGTTTTCCCTGTCCCTGTTCTCGGGATTTGCTATCAAAGACGGGTCCTGAAGATGCTACAACATCACAACATCATGCTGATGGAGTTTCTCAGCGATGCTCGTTGGTCACAGGGTGATGTGAGAGTCCGTGTGAGCCTCTCGTCTGTTTCTGCCCAACGACCCTCGCCTGAGGCCTGCGCTGGCCAGGGATGGCAGGAACGCCAAGTGACTGTTCTGCAGGTGATGCCTACCAGGACTGGTTTCTCATGACAACTAGTCACGGGGCGCTTACTCAACAAAGCTCCCACAGATGGAAGAACAATGGACTGGTCCGGTATGGGCTGCCCTGCGTGTGTTCATAACAACAAAGATGGTTTGTTGTGTGCCTTGAAACATCTGGTTTTCACCTGTTCCTCAGGGTAATGAGCTCCACATACAATAGTCCATAAATCTTCCACCTTTTGGCCAGAAGCCACTCGTTTTGGGAAAGGACTATAAAAGTGACTTTCTCAGAGGAGACCCCTGAGATCTCCCCAGACGGCAACAGACATCTATTGGCTGGCTCCACAAGGATTCGTCTGCCCATCTTGGTAGCTATAATCCCAACCTCCCTTTCTCTCGCTCTCTCTCTCTCTGTCCCACTATCGCATTTTGGTTGGCACTAAATAAAGTGGATTTCTGTAAAATAAACTGGTTGTGTCCCCTGCTGTGTCTTTTGCGCTCTGAGATCCATAAAAGAACTCGTCATGACTCCCGCTCTGGTTGGACGGACCGTGACAGAGTCCCGCTGCATGACTGATAAAATTTCATCATCCCATTGTTAGGAGCTCCACCCAGGGGAAGAAGCCAAGTGTTTCCTACCTAGATAAAATCTGAGATTTGGAACACCAAAGCAGCCCTTAGCCACTGGTTTCCAAAGAACAAATGCTCCTAGAACTTCTATAGGATCACGGCTTCAAGACCACTTCATCTGGACTGCTACCACCACTCTAAGTAATAGGGTTTCAGATTGTGTTTTGGCAAGGTCAGTGGTTTCTTTTGTACTACTGCATGAATTTTCTCCTTTTCCGTATTGAATTGGATTTCTGATGTGGAGTCTCTCACTAGTTTTTTTTCAGAACCCTTACACGGACTCTTAGAACCCAATGGCCATTGTGACACCGTGGGGCCTCAGAGAAAAAAGGGGCATTGTGACATCATCAGGGCCCAAAGGAACCAAGGGGCCTTCAGACACCATAAGGACCTCATGGGATCAAGGGGCCATTGTGACACCACTGTGTCCCATGAAACCAATGTCCATTGTGACACCATAGGGCTTTACAGAACCAAGGGCCCATCATGGCACCATGGGACTCATGGCACCAAGGGGCCATTGTGACACCATGAAGACTAGCAGGACCAAGGGGGCATTATGACACCATTGGGTCTAACAGAACCAAGGGGCCATTTTGACACCATAGGGCCAAAGTTCACCAAGGGGCCATTGTGACACCAGGGAGTGTCATGGCACCAAGGGACAGTGTGACACCATGGAGCCTAAGAGAACCAAGGGGCCATTGGGACACCATTGTGACAAATGGAACCAAAGGTACATTATGACCCCGTGGGCCCTAGCAGAAACAAGGAGCTTTTGTGACACCATTGAGGCTCACAGAATCTAGAGGACAATGTAACACCATAGGCCCTTAGTGAACTAAGACTACATGGTTACACCATGGGGCATCATGGCACCAAATGTCCATGGTGACATCGTGGATCATATCAGAACCAAGGGCATATTGTGGCACCATTCGGCCTGACAGAATCAAGATGTCATAGTGACACCATGGGGCCTCATAGAACGAAGGGCCGTTGTGACTGCATGGGGATGAACAGAATGCAGGCAATATTGTGTCACCATGGGGCCTCACAGAACCAAGGGGCCATTGTACCACCATGGGGCCTCGTTGAGCCAAGGAGCCATTTTGAACACAAAAGGGCCTAATAAAACCAACTGGCCATGGTGACACCATGGGTCCTAAAAGAACTGAGGGGAAATTGTGACACCATGGGGCATAATGGAACCAAGAGGCTTTGGTGACACCATAGGGCCTAAGATATGAAGGGTCCATTGTCATACCATGGTGTCCACCGGAACCAAGGCATCATTGTGACACCATGCAGCCCATTTGAACCAAGGTACCAGTGTGACAACACGGAGCCTAACAGAACCAAGGGGCCATTGTGACACCAGGGGACCTCAGGGAACCAAAGGACCATTGTGACATCATGTGCCCTTAGATACCCAAGGGACCCTTCAAACAAAATGGGGCCTCATAGAAGCAAGGGTGCACTGTGACACTATGGACTCTAATGGAACCCAAGGGTCCATTGTGACACCATGCAGCCTAATACAATAAACGGCCATTGTGACACCATGGGGCCTCATGAAACCAAGGGTCAATTGTGACCCCCATGTGGCCTAACAGAACCCAGGGAGCATTGTGACACCATTGTGCCATCTGGAACCAATGGTCTATTGTGACACCTGGGGGCTTAACATTATAAAGGGGCCACTCTGGCACAACAAGGCCTCATAGAACCAAGGGACCATTGTGACACCATGGGACCTCATGGCAGCAAGGGTCCATTTTGAACACCATGGAAGCTCATAGAACCAAGGGGCCATTTTAAACACCACAGAGCCTAATAGAATCAATGGGCCATTGTGACCCCAAGGGTCCTAAAAAAACTGAGGGAAATTGTTACACCACGGGGCATAATGGAACCAAGGAGCCATTGTGACACCATGGGGCATCATGGCACCAAGGAATCATTTTGAACACAATGGGACATATAAGAACCAAAGGGCCATTGTGACATCATGGGTGCTAATAGAACCAAGGGGAAATTGTGACACCATGGAGCATAATGGATGCAATGGTGTTTTGCAAAACCATGTGGCCTAACAGAACCCAGGGGCTGTTGTGACACCATTGTGCCGTATGAAACCAATGGTCCATTGTGACATCATGGGGCCTAACACAACCAAAGGGCCTTTGTGACACCATGGGGCCTCATAGAACCAAGAGGCCATTGTAAAACTATGGGACCTCTGGGAACCAAGGGGATATTGTGACACCATGAGGTCTCAAAGAACCAAAGGGTGATTTAGACACCCTGGAGCCTAATGAAACCAAGGGTTCCTTGTGACACATGGAGGCTCATGGAACCAAGGGGACTTTGTAACACCATGAGGCCTCGTAGAACCAAGGGGACATTTAAACACCATGGGACCTCGTGGAACCAATGGGCCAAATTGACACATTTTGCCTCATAGAACCAAGGTGCCATTGTGACACCCAGATGGCTCATGGCTCCAAGGGGCCAATTTGAACACTATGGGAGCTCATAGAACCAAGAACCAATTTGAACACCATGGGGCCCAAAAGAACCAAGAAGCCATGGTGACACTGTGGGTCCTAACACAACTGAGGGGAGATTGTAAACCCATGGGGCATAATGGGACCAAGGGGCTTTCGTGAAACCATGCCATGGTGCCTCATGGCACCAAGGGGCCATTTTGAACACCATGGGGCCTAATACAGCAAAGCGGATTTTGTGTCACCATGAGTCCTCTGATAATCAAGGTGGGGTTGTGACACCAAGGGGCCTCATAGAACCAAGGGGGTATTGACACACCATGGAGTCTAACAGAACCAAGGGGCCATTGTGCCACCATGGCACTTCATGGAACCAAGAGCCATTGTGAGACCATGGGACCAAACAGGCCAAGGTGCCATTGTTACTCAATGCTGTCCACTGGGACCAAGGGGCTATTGTGAGACCATGGAGCCTAAGAGAACAAAGGGCCCACTGTGACACCATGCAGCCTATCTGAACCAAGGGCCCGTTGTGACACCATGGAACCTAACAGAAACAAGATGCCATTCTGATACTATAGGGCCCCATGGCACCAAGGGGCCATTTTGAAACCAAGGGTGCCTAACAGAACCAAAAGGCCATTGTGACACCATGGGACCGTAGAGAAGCAAGAGGCCATTTTGACCATGGGTCCTCATAGAACCCAGAGTGCATTGTGACACCATGGGGCCTCATAGAACCAAGGGTCCATTGTGGTACATGGCAATCATAGAACCAAGGGGCCATGGTAACAGCATGAGACCTCAGCGAATCACAGATCCACTGTGGCACTATGTGGCCTATCTGAACCGAGGGGCCATTGTGACAACATGGGTCCTAACAGAACCAAGGGGAAATTGTAACACCATGAGGCCAAACAGAACGAATGGGCCATTGTAACTCCATCGGGCCTTATGGAACCAAGGGTCCATCATGACACAATGAGTCCTAACAAAACCAAGGGAAAATGGTGACACCATATGTCCTAAAAGAACCAAGGGTCTATTGGGAGTACCATAGGGCCTAAGGAAACCCAGTAGCCATTGTGACCCCATTGTGCTGTATGAAACCAATGGGCCATTTTGATACGATGGGACCTAATAGAACCATGCAGCAAATGCGACACCAATGTGCTGCCTGGAACCAATGTTCCATTGTGACCTGATGGGACCTCATAGAACCAATGAGCCGTTGTGACACCATGGGACTTCATGGAACCATCATGACATGATGGGGCCTCAGTGAACCAAGATGCCATTGTGACACCATGGGGCCTCATAGAAACCAAAGGTGTATTGTGACACCAGTGGGCCTAACAGGACCAAGTGTCCATTGTGACATATGAGGGCTCATAGAACTCAGGGGCCATTATAAGACCATGGGAGCTCACAGAACCATGGGTCCATTGTGACACCATGTGGCATATCTGATCTAAGTGGTCATTGTTGCAACAATGGACTCAAACAGAATCAAGGTCCATTGTGACACCAAGTAGCCTCATGGCACCAAAGGGCCACTTTGAACACCATACGAGCTCACAGAACCAAGGGGCAATTATTAACACCATGGGGCCTAACAGAACCAAGGGGCCATAGTTACACCA
Organism: Erithacus rubecula; assembly: GCF_903797595.1. Taxonomy (NCBI): domain Eukaryota; kingdom Metazoa; phylum Chordata; class Aves; order Passeriformes; family Muscicapidae; genus Erithacus; species Erithacus rubecula. Next base: position 71,333 of record NW_027635955.1, on the reverse strand, counting down.
TGGGTCTTAACAGATGGGAAATTGTGACACTATAGAGCCTAACAGAACAAGGGGCCATTTTCACACTATGGTGTCCACCAGAATCAAGGGGCCATTATGACATCATGGGGCCCCCCAGAACCAAGAGACCATTTTGACCCCATGGAGCCTGACTGGACCATGGTGCCGTTGCGACACCGTAGGCCTCGTGGCACCAAGGTGCCATTTTGAACACTGTGGGGTCTAAAAGGACCAAGGGGACCATTTTATACCATGGGGCATAATGGATGCAAGGGTTTATTGTGACACCATTGGGCCTAACAGAACAATGGGGCTGTTGTGACACTATGGGAGCTCATTAGACCAAGGGGGTATTGTAAAAACATGAGACCTCATTGAACCAAGGGTCCATTGTGACACCATAGGTCCTCAGAAAACCAAGGGGTCATTGTGACACCTGGGGCCTAATAGACCCAAGGGTGTATTGTGACACCATGGGGCGTAACAGAGCCAAAGGGCCATTGTGACACCGTGAAGGCTCATAGAACCAATGGTCCATTGAGACACCATGGGATCTCATGGTATCAATAGGTCATTGTGACACTGTGGGGCCTCATAGATCCCAGGTTCCATTGTGTCACTATAGGACCTCATGGAACCAAGCGACCATTTTGACATCATGGAGCCTCATGGAACAATGGTCTATGATGACACCATGGGGCCATACAGAACCAAGGTGCCATTGTGACACCTTGGAACTTAACAAAACTAAGGAGCCATTTTGACATCATGGCCTCATAAAACCAAGGGGCCAATGTGACACCATGGGACCTCACAGAACCATGTTGTGGCACCATCTGGTATGTCTGATCAAATTGGTCATTTTGACAACATGGACCCAAACAGAACCAAAGTGCCATTGTGACCCAAACCGGGCTCATGGAATCGATGGGCCATTTTGAACACCATGGGAACTCATGGAACCAAGGGGCAATTATTAACACCCTGGGGCCTAATAGAATGAAGGGGTCATGGTGACACCGCGGGGTCTCATAGAATCAAGGTTGTGTTGTGACACCATGGTGCCTAACAGAGTCAAAGGTCCATTGTGACCCATGGGGGCTCATAGAAGCAAGGGGCCCCTGTAACACCTAGAAACACATAGAACCTCATGGAATCAAGTGGCCATTGTGACACTTTGGTGCCTCATAGAACCAAGGGGCCATTCTGGAACCATGGGGCCTCTAAGAACCAAGGGGTGATGTAGACACCATGGAAACTATTGAAACCAAGGGCCATTGTTACACCATGAGGTCTAAGGGAAGCAAGGGGCCATGGTGTTACCTTGGGGCCTAAAAAAATCATGGGGCCATTTTGACATTATGGAGTCTCATGGAACGACAATGCCATTGTGACACCAATGGACCACAAAAACCAAAGGGGAATTGGTACACCCCGGAGCCTAAGAGAACCAAGGTGCCATTGTGGCACCATGGATAGCAACATATAAAAGTAGTCATTATGGCAGCATGGGGAATCACCCCCAGATCTCCCAAATTTCCGTGTCCCCCCAGTTCTCCACTCCCGGCGCTTTCTTCAGGGCGGTCCCAGGGTATCCCAGGTGTTTCTCAGAGGGCTCCAGGGGGTCGCAGCGGGGATCCAGAGGGATCCAGAGGAATTCTCTGATATTCCCCTTTTCCCCTCCCCCCCCGCGCTGCCTCGGTCACTTTCGCTTCCGCGTCCCAACCCGAGAGACCGAGATCTACCCAGCTATCCGTGACGTCACGGACACGTTGAGTTTCCATTGGCGGGCAGGAAATAGCGGCGCCAATGGCGGGGCCGGAGGCGGCTCTGGGGGCGGGGCCAGCGCTGGGGGCGGGGCCAGTTCTGGGAGCGGGATCGCAGCGGAGCAGCGCGATGGCTCCAGCGCTGGGGCTGGGGCTGCTCTTGGGGCTCCTGTGGGGCCCGGTGGGGCGCGACGAAAGGTGAGTGGGACCCCCCGAAACAGAGACCCCCCTGAATCGCAATTCCCGGGCACCGGGGACCCCCCTGAACTTCCATTTCCGGGCACCGGGAACCCCCCAACCCTCCATTCGCGGGCACGGAAACCCCCGAAATCTCCATTTTGGATCCTGTGACCCCCCGAAATCCACCTCCCCAGCAGCGGCCACACCAATGTACCCCCTTATCTGGCACGGAGACTCCCCTGTACCCCTATTTTCTGCTCACCAGCACCCCTTGAACCCCCATTTTCGGGCAGCAGAACGCCCTTGAGCCCCGAATTCCGGGAAGGAAACACCCGCTTAGCACACCTTCACCAGCACGGGAACCCCTGAACCCCCATTTTTGGGCACGGGGACTCCCCCATACTCCCTTCCCCAGCACCGGGACCCCCCTGCACTCCCTAATCCGGGGCTGGGATCCCCCCGCAGCCCCGTCAGTGCTCTGGGACCCCCCTGCACCCCCATTCCCGGCCATCCCCACACCCCAGTTCCGCCCTTTCCCTCGGCTCTTGAACCCCCAGATCTCCCAAATTTCTGCATCCCCCGAGTTCTCCATTGCCGGCGCTTCCTGGCAGGGGGTCCCGGGGGTCTCAGCGGAGATCCAGTGGGATCCAGATGAATTCCCTGGAATTCCCCTTTACTCCCGTCTCGCTTTCGCGTCTCCCAATCCGCGTCCCCGGGATCCGCCCGCCCCTCCCAGCCCAGCCCCCCTTTCCCGTGGCCCAGGGACACCCAGGACCCCCGTTCCTGCCTTTCCCAGCTCCCACTTTTCTCAACACTGGGGACCCCTGGAGCCCCTTTCCCGGGCACAGGGACCCCCTGGATCCCCCATCCCGCCTCTCCCAGTCCCTTCCTTGAACCCTGCGCCCTTCCCGGCTCTCCCAGTTTCGCTTCCTGACCCTTGGACGCCGCCAGACCCCCCAATCTCTGAGTCCCCCCCAGTTCTCCACCCCCTGCTCGTCCTGCGGGGGGGTCCTGGGTGGTCCCCGGGGGGATTCAGGGGAATTCCCAGGGTTTCCTCTGTCCCCTCCTCCTCCTCGCGCTCCCCCGGTCACTTTCGCGTCTCCCAAGCTGCGGCTTCGGGATCGGCCCCGGGACCGGCACCGGGACTCCCTGAACCCCCGTTCCTGGGCACGGGGCCCCCCCTGCACCGCCATTTCTAGACGAACCCCCCTTTCTGGGCACAGAGACCCCCTTGAACGTTTATTTCGGGGCACCGGGACCCCCCTGTACCCCCATTTCTGGCCACTGGGACCCCCCTGAACCACGATTTTTAGACACCAGCACCCCTTGAACCCCATAACTCGCAAAGAGACCCCCCCCTGAACCCCATTTCCTGCGCACCCGCATCCCCCTTATCCAGCCCCAGTGCCCCCCTGTGCCCCATTTCCCGGCCCTCCCCCTCTCGGGGACCCAGCCCCCCATTTTCCTTGACCTCGGGACCCCCTGAGCCCCCATTCCTGGGCATGGGGACTCCCCCCGCACCCCTTAATTCGGCATGGGGACCCCCTGCACCCCCTTCTCGGCCATCCCGCCCTTCCCAGACCCCAGACTCGCCCTTTTCCTTCACTTTGCACCCCCAGGTCTCCCAAATTTCCGTGTCCCCCTAGTTCTCCAGTCCCGGCGCTTTCTTCAGGGCGGTCCCAGGGGGCCCCAGGTGTTTCTCAGAGGGCTCCAAGGGGGTCGCAGCGGGGATCCAGAGGGATCCAGAGGAATTCTCTGGAATTCACCCGTCCCCTCCCCCCCGCGCTGCCTCGGTCACTTTCGCTTCCGCGTCTCAACCCGAGAGACCGGGATCTACCCAGCTACCCGTGACGTCACTAACATTTTGAGTTTCCATTGGCGAGCCGGAAACAGCGACACCAATGGCGGGGCCGGAGGCTGCTCTGGGGGCGGGGCCAGTTCTGGGAGCGGGATCGCAGCGGAGCAGCGCGATGGCTCCAGCGCTGGGGCTGGGGCTGCTCTTGGGGCTCCTGGGGGACCCGGGGGGCGCGACCAAAGGTGAGGGGGACCCCCGAAACTGGGACCCCCTGAACTTCCATTTCCGGGTACTGGGAATCCTCTAACCCTTGATTCTCGGCCACGGAGAAACCCCTGAACCTACATTTTGGGTCCTGTTACATCTCTATCACCTTTTTCAGCAGAAAGACTCTCCTGAGACCCCATTAATGGGCACGGAGACCCCCCTGAGCCCCCATTGCTGGACACCGGGACCCCCCTGAACTTCTCTTTCTGCCCACCGGGAACCCCCTACCCCTCCATTCCCGGGCAGGGGAACCCCCGAAATCTGCATTTTGCCTCCTGTGACCCCCCTCGGTCCCCTTCCCCAGTACGGGCCCCCTTGTACCCCTTTTTCTGACACGGAGAACCCCCTGAACCCCCTTATCTGGGACCGGGACCCCCCTGAACCCCCATTCCCGGCACTGGGACACCCCCGAATCGCCATTTCCAGGCCTGGGACCCCCCTGCACCCCCTTTTCGGGCATCCCGCTTTTCCCAGACCCGAGTCCCGCCCTTTTCCTTGACCTTTGGACCCCCCGAACCTCCCAACTTTCCGTGTCCCCCCCGTTTTCCACTCCGGCGCTTCCCGAAACGGGGTCCCAGAGGGTCCCAGGGGTATCAGGGGGGCCTCAGCGGGGATTCAATGGGATCCAGATGAACTCCCTGGAATTCTTCCTTTCCCCCGTCCTCTCCCCCACCGCACTCCCTCGGTCTCTTTCCCGTCTCCCAGGCTGCGCCTTCGGGATCCGTTCGCCTCTCCCAGCCCCAGCCCCCCTATTCCCTCAACACTGGGGACCCCTGGAGCCCCTTTCCTGGGCACAGGGACCCCCTGGATCCCCCATCCCGCCTCTCCCAGTCCCTCCTTTGAACCTTGGACCCTTCCCGGCTCTCCCCGTTCTGCTTCCTGCCCCCCCCCAGTCTCTGCATCCCCCCAGATCTCCACCCCCTGCTCGTCCTGCGGGGGGTCTGGGAGGGTCCCTGGGGTATCGTGGACGCTCCCAGGGGGGATTCTGGGCTCTGGGAGCCCCCTGAATTCCCAGTTCCGCTGGAAAGGAAGGCACCTTCCTGCACTACCTTATCCAGTACCATTCCACCCCTGCACCCCCTTTCCCATCCATCCCGCCTTCCTCAGCTCCAGACCCACATTTTCCTTGACTCTGAGACCCTCTGAACCTCCATTCCTGCTTTTCTCAGCCCCCAGCCTCCTTTTCCCTCTGCATCAAAGACCCCTGAGCCTCCCATTCCAGCCATCCCGGGTCTCCCCACATTGTTACCCCTCTTTCCTTGGCACTGGGGACCCTTGGACCCCCTTTCCTTGACACTGGGGTCCCCTGGAACCCCCATTCCTTGTATCCTGCTTTCCTTGACCCTGAGAGTACCCTTAGCCCCCATTCCTGGACACTGGGGTCCCATGCACTCCCTTCCCAGCTCTCCCAGTTCCCCTTTCATTGCTCCGTGACCCCTCAACCCCCCCAAATCTCTGTGTGCCCCCAGTTCTCCACTCCCTGCGCTACCTGCATGTGGCAGTGTCAGAGCCCAGCCCGGGGATCCCCCAGTTCATGTCCATTGGGTACCTGGATGGGATCCCCTTCACACGCTACGACAGCGAGCGGGGCCGGGTGGAGCCGCTGACACAGTGGATGAAGGACGGAGCAGAGCAGGAATATTGGGATAGAGAGACACAGATCTGCAAGGAGCACCAGCACGTGGCTGCCAGGAACCTGGAGACAGCGCGGGACCGGTACAACCAGAGCAGGGGTGAGTGGGGGGATCTGTGGGGCTGGGATGTGGATGGATGGGTTGGGATGGGATCCATGGGGCTGGGGTGGGATCTGTGGGGTTGGGATGGGATCTGTGGGGCTGGAGTGGGGATCTATAATTCTTGAATGGGATTTATAGGGCTTGGATATGGATTCACAGAGTGCCAAGGGGCTGAGATGGGGATCCATTGGGCTGGTATGGGGTATCTTGTGCTGCATGGGTTAGGATGGGATCCATGGGGTTGGGATGGGATCCATGGGGTTGGGATGGGATCTGTGGGGCTGGGGTGGGATCCATGGGGATGGGATGGGATCTGTGGGGCTGGGACACAATTCCATGAGTCTCTGTGGGTACAATCCCCCCAGATCCCCGCACGAGGATGCAAATTTACGGCTGTGACCTCCTGTCCGACGGGAGTGTCCGTGGATCTTACCGGATTGGCTACGATGGATGGGATTACATCTCCTTTGACCTGGAATCCAGGAGATTCGTGGCAGCCGACAGCGCTGCTGAGGTCACCAGGAGGCGCTGGGAAGATGAGAACGAGGCTGAGAGGGTGACTAATTACCTGGGGCACATCTGCCCGGAGTGGATCCCGAAATACGTTGGATATGGGCAGAAGGAGCTGGACTGCAAAGGTGGGAGCAGAATTCCTGTGGGAAAGTGGGATTTGGGAATGGAGGACTTGGGAACAAGGTAATTCCTGTGGGAATTCCACGGACAAATCTCCCCCCCATCCCATTGCAGTGGGAATTCCATGGGCAGATCTCATCTCTATCCCATTCCCATGGAATTCCATGGACAGGTCTTACCCCTGTCCTATTCCCATGATATTCCATGGGCAGATCTTACCTCTATCACATTCCTAATAAATTCCATGGGAAAATCTCACCCCCATCCCACTCCCATGGAATTCCATGAGCAGATCTCACCTCCATTTCACTCCAGTGGGAATTCCATGGGCAGGTCTCACCCACTCCCATCCTGTTGCAGTGGGAATTCCCTGGGCATATCTCACCCCCATCCCATTCTCATGGAATTCCATAGGCAGACCTTATCTCTCTCCCATTCCTATGGAATTCCATGGGCAGATCTTATCCCCATTCCTGTGGGAATTCCCTGGGCAGATCTCACCCCCATCCCCTTCCAGTGGAAATTCCATGGGCAGGTCTCACTCCATCCCACTGCAGTGGGAATTCCATGTGCAGATCTTACTCCTATGCCCTTCCAGTGAGAATTCCATGGACAGATCTCACCCCTGTCCCATTGCAGTGGGAATTCCATGGGCAGATCTCACCCCCATCCCATTCCCATGGAATTCCATGGGCAGATCTCACCCCCATCCCATTCCCATGGAATTCCATGGGCAGATCTCACCCCCATCTCATTCCCATGGAATTCCATGAGCTGATCTCACCCCCATTGCATTCCCATGGAATTCCATGGGCAGATCTCACCCCCATCCCATTCCCATGGAATTCCATGGATGTCTCTCACTGTTATCCCATTCCAGAGCCCCCTGATGTCCATGTGTTAGGAAAAGAGGAACACGGGATGCTGATCTTGTCCTGCCATGCGTACGGATTCTACCCCAAGGCCATCGCGGTCAACTGGATGAAGGGGGATGAAATCCGGGATCAGGAGACGGAGTGGGGCGGGGTCGTTCCCAACAGCGACGGCACCTTCCACACCTGGGCCAGGATCGAGGCGCGGCCGGAGGAGCGGGAGCAGTACCGGTGCCGGGTGGAGCATCCCGGAATGTCGGAGCCCGGGATCTTCGCTTGGGGTGAGGCTGGGAATGTGGAATGTGGGAATTGGGGAGTTGGAATTCCCAGATGGGGATTCCCCTCCTCCTCCTCACCATCCCACAATTCCCAGAGCCGACATCTGGTGGGAATCTCACCGTGGTGGTCGCTGTGTCCGTTGTTGCCATCATCATCCTCATTGTCCTTGTTGGATTCGTCGTCTGGAAGCTCCAATCCGGTAACACACGGGATGGGGGTCAGGAAGGGGCACAGATCCACCCAGCACCGTTCTGGGAATCCTGTGCCACCAACGCTGATCCCACTGTTTTTCCACAGGGAGGAAGAATGAGAAGATATACCACGAGGCACCCAGTGAGTACCAGTGGCGGATCCAGCTTTGGATCCCCTCCATGTGGATCCCAGGATGGATCCTGGGGTTAGTCCCAGTGTGTGATCCCTGCTGGAATCTCATGGATCTTCTCTTTCTGCAGGAAATGATGTGGGAGCAACGGCTTGACCGCAGGTAAGGAGTGGGGTCAGGGTGGGATTCCAGAGGGGGATTGGGACAGGATGGACAGATTGGAATCAGGGAGGGATTCTGGATCAGAGGAGGGGTCCAGAGCAGGATCAGATGGAATTGTGGAGTGGGATCGGGGCTGGATTCTGGAGCAGGATCAGTTGGGATGATGGATAGATGATGGATGGATGGATGGATGGATGGATGGATGGATGGATGGATGGATGGATGATGAATGAATGGATGATGGATGGATGGATGGATGGATGGATGGATGGATGGATGGATGGATGGATGGATGGATGGATGGATGGATGGATGGATGATGGAAGAGTGGACAGGCCAGGATTGGTGTGGGATGGATGAGACAGGATCAGGTTGGGATTCCAGAGTGGGTTTGGGTGGGATGGATGGAGCAGGAGTGGGCAGGATCCGGTTGGATCTGGAGCAGCTCCTGCTCTCCATGGGCTCCAGCCAGGCCCATCCTGTGGGATGGGGACAGGGACAGGGTGACACTGTGACCCTCTCTCATCCCAGCAGCAATCACCGCCTGAGCAATCCACAGAGCTGGATCCAGCCCCTTCCTGTTCCCAGGAAACTGAGGCTTTCCAGCAGAGCTCCTCCCCGTGCTTTTACCCACCCACAGCTTCTGCTAATGGATCACTTTCCCATTTTGGCTTCTTCAAAGCCAAGAACCACAAACATTCCCAATGCTTTAGTTCTGGTGTGAAATTATCCTGCTTTGGGCAATAAATCCTGCTTGAGGCAATAAATCCAGGTTCCCTCCTCCAGTGTCTGTCAGTTCTTCTCTGAGAGCCAGGAATGAAAATAGGGACACCAGGAACAGGTTGAGGACACAAGGAACAAGATGGGGACACCAGGACTAGAATGGGGACACCAGGATTGGGATGGGAACACCAGGACTGACATGGGGACTTGCCAGCCACCCTTGGCTCCATCCCCCAGGATTCATTTTTCGCTCTGTGTCCCATGTCCGAGGTGTCCCCAGGAGGGTTTGGCTGTGTCAGGCTCCTGGAGGGGCAGTGGGATGGGGAGAGGGATCAGGCCAGGCCTCATTGTCCCCAATGGTCCTTGACTGTCCCAAAATCAGGGTTTGGGATCTCAGAGAGGTTCCTGCTCATGACCATGGCCATGAGATGAGAGTGGCCATGAGTGACACAACCCTGAGATGACCATGGGATGACCATGACACAACCACAGCCCCATGAGTTGATTTGGACCAAGAGATGACCATGGGTTGGCCATGGCACAGCCATGGCCTTGAGGTGACCCTGATGTGGTCATCTCATTGTCCTGATCATCTTATGGTCATCTCATGGTCATTTCCTGATCACCATCACCTATTGAGTCCCCTGGAGTTTACACCACTTCCCTCCAAGAGAATGGATTGCTGCTGGCAATCAGGGCAGGAGCTGATGATCATGTGGGATTGATCTTTAGTAAGATTAAAAGATCTTTTGAAGGATGGGGCATTTTGGTGAAAGAAAGAGTGACTTAAATGGGCTTGTTCAAAAAAATTTGGAAGGGTGGTTTGAATGGGCGTGGTGAGGTGATCAGGATGGGCATTACCTTCAGCCCTGAATTCACTTCCAGGTAGGTTGGTACGTGAACCAAAGTGTGACAAAATAAGGTTGTTTTCTTAAAAAAGAAAATTAAACTTTTGTGCAAATTGTATAGGTTTTCATTAGTGATAAATTTGAGGGAGGAACCTTCTGTTCATTCCACAATGCCGTATCATAAAATGAATCTGTAACTAAATTAAAAGGAATTAAAAACTTTGAGAAAACATGGACAACCACTGCAAGTTCTACAATCTGTGTTGATCCATCTACAAGTTCAATGTCTGATTCCCAATTATCACTGTTAGGGTCTTGCCAGGTGATAACTGATTTATGCAATTTGCCAGAGCCATCTGTAAAAAAAGAGCATTAAAAAGGGTGTGGCTTTCTAGGGGTTTTTGGGTAAAATTCAAAGGATAGTGTAGTGATTTATGCTTTGGAAAATGAACTGAGATGTGTCCCATAAAAGCTGCTAAAGCAATTTGAAAAACCTCAGATTGCTGAATTAAGAATTCTAAATACAGGGAAGTAATGAATATAAATATAACAGTGAAATAATTTCTAGAAAGAGTTAAAACTCGGGATTGGGATTTCGTGATCAGCTGAGAAAGGATTTCAGGGCAAGTAGTGATTGTTTTGGGCATCTGATAAGATAGGAAGATCCATTGTAAAATTAACAAAAGGACAGACAAATCCTTTTTCCATTGAAAAATTAAACCATAAAAATATGGGCGTTCTCCTAAAACAGCAAATCAAAAATGTGACTCTGGGTGGTATCAGTGGGCTTGGTGAGTGTGCAGTGCTGTGGCCACTTTATCCAACCTGGTTCTGGCATCTGGTGTGAAGTCTCTGGGAGAGTTCAGGTCCGTGTCCCCCCTTAATAAATCAAATAAAGGAGCCAAATCCTGGTCTGTGATTCCAAGGAGGGTCCTAACCCCGTTAATTGAGTTTCTGCAGAGGGTGTAAGGTGGTGAGTTCCTCCTGCAGGTGGCTGATCTGTGGTGTGCCAGTGAGCCTGTACCCTGGGTACCTGCAAGGGGAGGATCACTGCACTTCATCTTTGGCTACTTGTAGACCAGACTTATGGATCTCCTCCAAAATGTCGGTGGTGACAAGTTCCAGGGTGGTCTCCTTATCTGAGGCAATCAGGATGTCATCCATTGTGGATGATTCAGATACCCCTTCAGGGCCCCCTTGGAAACTTACCCCTTAGATAAGAAATCCTTCCTTAGGATGACTCATGCTAGAGAAATGTTCACCCCCTGTAGAGCCCCATGTTATCTTTTAGTGTTCTAACTGGTCTTTTTTCCTTCTAAGTAATTGGTCACTCTCACCTAAAACTTTAAAATATTTTGATAGTTTTTCAATCTCTAATTTTATTGGTCTGCATCTCAAGCCACCCCAACCCTATAAAACCCCTTTGATATTCTGCATACTTGGATTTGCTGCTGGGTCCCTTTGTAGAAATAAAGTTGCCTGCGTAATTCCTGTGCAGCATTCCCAAATCTCTTTCTCTCTGCCTGAGGAAGTGCTGCAATCAAAATGAAATCACAAAAGAGCTGATAGCCTAAGCCTAGGCCTTGCTTAATTTAATCACTTTGTAGCTGATGTCTGCCTAAGGCAGCCAGGAAAATCTGTTTTATTTGGAACATTTTGTCCGGGCTTGCTGTAGCTGCCAGGGGCCATCCATGTATTGCAGTATCATTACTTGGGGGAATTTCTCTTGGGTGAAAGGATCCTTGCCATGTACCATTGGCACATTGTTGGGGAGTTCCACATCCCTTGTGGCAGGACGGTCCTATGGTGCCTTTTCAGCAGTGACTGTTGGTGGATGGAAGGAATGGAAAAGGAGAATCTTGACACAAACTCTGGATTTAAAGGGATCCTGAAAAAGCAATCCTTCAGATCAATAATCATTAAAAACCAGCCCCTGGGGATCATATTAGGAGAGGGGCAATCCTGTCTGCAACAGTCCATCTCCTCAATCATTTCATTTACTCTTCTCAGGTCTTGAAGCAGTGTCCACTTCTCATTATGTGGCTTTCTGATAAAATGGGGACATTCCAGGGACTATTTTAGGGACAACATGCCCTTTTTCCAGTTGTTCACAAACCAGAGACTCGAGTGTGGACAGCTTTTTGATGGGAAGGGGCCAATGATCAATCCCAGATGGGTTTGCCTGAGGTCCAAGTGAGTTTCACAGCACCGTGCTCATCAGTAGTCTTTGCTAAAAATTTGTCTTGAGTCTCAGTCCCCAGTGGTACAGGAGATCCCTACCCCAAACATGCACTTTTTAATAATAACTGGCTTGGTGGTGGCCACACAGCCCCACAGTCCTTTAAAGGAAACAGGATGTAAACTCCCCATTGTGTTGCTGTGCCCCCCAATTCCCACAAGTGTGTTGAGTGAAGGAACAAGAGTCCACTCTGGAGAGTTGTGTGAGATAATGGTCATGTCTACTCCCATGTCAAAAAGACCCATACAGATGAGGGTTTTCCCCATGTAAATGACATCGCAGGTGATTTTGATTTTTCCCAGGCCAATCTGCTGGGCCCATGCAACGTGGTCAGTGTCATCATTAACCACAGGCAACAAGAGAGCCTGAGTGAAAGGTATTTACTTGGAAATAAACAAGGAGGATTAGGGCACCTAGCTAACACTCTGATTTCTTGATTAGAGGTAACTGCTAAAACAGTGGGCAACACAAAAACCTTCAATGTTACATCTGTCTAGTCCAATATTGAGAAAGTCTCTTGGCTGCAGTTCTGGTTCTAGCTGGCCTGTAGAGATAACATGATGGATAAAATCAGTTATCATTACTGACCGGGCAGGTGACAGCTCCAGTCAGGAGCTGCACGGTACTGAGGCAGGCAGGTCCCTGAGGAGGTGTTGCAAAAAGAGGTTTGGTGGGTTCCAATGTCTGTTTTGCCAGTGTTCAGCCATGGGGGTTCTTGTGTCTCCACGTGCCACTGTCCTGTGCTCTGCTTGGAGTTTCCTCACTGGCTGCAGCAATGTACCTGGACTTGATGACAAGAGTTAGTATCTGGCCTGGTTTATTCCAGTCACAAAGTTTTTCAGAGTTCTCTTCTTGGGTTTGCAATAATTCCTTTCCCAGTATTCATTTTGGCCACAATTAAAGCATTGTCCTGGTTTTTGGTTCTGCTGTCTTCAAGGTCTCTTTTGAGATTTAATCAAGGCATTGATTAATACTTTTCCTTGGAGGGAGGCAACATGCTCTGGAGTATCCAGCTCATTACAAGCCCCCAACATCTGGGGGATGGTGGGCTCAGGGTCAGGGGGCAAAGCCTTTATGCCCTTCTTACATTTGGGGTTAGCATTGACCACTGCTAGCTGTTTCAACTTCCCAAACCTGGTCCTCAGCCACTTGTTTATCAAGAGTGAGTTTAACCCTATCCAGAAAAGTCATATAAGGCTCTGTAGGGTCTTGCCTTATAACAGAAAAGTTCAATTGCAGCTTACTGGCCTCAGGTACTTGTAAAAAGGCCTTTTTAGCCACTTCCATCATGTCATTTAACACTGGTCTTTGCAAATCTCAGGCCTGCTGGTCTGCGTCAGTTCCCTCCCCTGCTAATTGGGCAAGTGTAATGCCAGCCCATGCTCCAGAAAGCAATTTATTTAACTGTCTCTTCCACCCCAACTCCCATAGCAAAAGCTCAGTAGGGGATAACAGCAATGCCATTAATTATTTTATGTCATGCAGAATAAAGATGTGCACGGCAAAAGTTGCTGAAACCAGCTTGTAAAACATGGAGAGTGCTGGGCATGATCTCTGCCTGCTTTTCATAGTTCCTTGATTTCACTAAATGCCAAAACCTCTCAGCGTGAATTGCCTCTCCTGTTTTACCTTATTGGCATTATGTCAAGTCTAGAAGCTGAATCTCATTCTCCCTTTTTCAGGGCCAATCTTTTAATTTCTTCCCAATTTCTCTTCCTTGACTTCAACCAGCAGAGGTCTTCCTTGGAAGAGAAGGGAGAGGAGGACGATCTGCAGGAGTAGCCCTTGGCAATGAGCACCTTTTTGTCTCTTGGGTTGGCCCGTTTGCCAGGCCTCAGTGCAGGCCAGGGCAATCTGACATTGACATTTTGGGGATGGACCCTACTGGAACCACCTTAAGGGTAGTTCTGGTCTCCTCCCAGGGGAGTGGCAATCAGTGCCAGTCCTGGCAGGGATGGGATTGGATGACCCCTTAGGGTGTTGGTTGAGCCATGACAGAGTGAGGACTGGCAGGAGGGGCTGGAGGTGGGGACACCTGACAAACCAGGTCTTTGTCCGAGGGTGTCAGTTGTGATTTCACAATGGCTGCCATTTGCAGCAGGGCAGATAGTGGGGTAACAGCCATGGGTGCTTGGACTGGATGGGACTGCAAGGTGTTAGGAGGGTAAAGGGGATGAGGAGCTGTCCTAGTTTGGACAACAGGTGTCTGCTAAGAAAGGCAGGAGCCTCTGTTTGAAATGGAGAATGTAAATCCCCTCTGTCAAAATTATTATGATTTTGAAATTAAGAGGTTTTCAGGCAAACATGTGGGAAATAGGAATAGCAGTTCTTTACTTAGAAAATTAAAATAAAAATACAGTGTTACAAAGAGCAATCCCAAAACACTGCTAGTACAACCTGACACTGGCAGTCAGGTTCCAGTTAAATAATGGCTCCATCCTCCTGGAGTGGCAGATGTGGTTCAGTTGGAGCAGTACTCCTGGAGAAGGTGCAGTTTTCTTCTGAAGGCCCAGGAATGGTGTAGAATGATCTGGTTTTCCTCTGGAATCCAGTAGAAAAAAGGCTGCTTTGGTGATCCAAATCTCAGTTTTTATCTGTGTAGGAAATGCTTGGCTCCTCCCTCTGGCTGGAGCATCTTCCAATGGGATGATGTAATTTTATCAGTCATGCAGCAGAGGATATTTTCCTAGAGGAAGGCTGGGTTGTGGAAAAAAATAACGATGACTGGTCCACCTGTTATTTAACAGATGACCCATTAGCAGAGAATATCTCCCACAGAGATAAGGAACACTGCCCCACATGGTTTTAGCAGATGGTGATAGAATACACACTTTTGGTCACATCCTTCATTGCAACCTAAGACAGGAGCACATGAGGGCACAGGAGGGACAAAGTGGGGGTGGTCCACAATGACCTGTGCACTGCCATCAGGGGTTCATGGTGGAGGGTTCAAAGACAATGGATGTAGCACGGCGGGGTCACCAGCACAGCTGCATAACTCCCTGGGCCAGCTTTGGGCACAGGCAGAAACCATCTCAGCCCATGTCTGTTATCAGGTTCAGTCGCAGGACAGAGGGTGAAGGAGAGAGCAAGATTGGCAGTACTGGGCTCATCCAAATTTTTAGCTTCATTCAGTCCTCCAAATAAATTTTACCTCATGCTTTGTTCCTTCTGTTCCAATTTGACCATGTCATTTACTTTTTGAAAGACAATAATTTTTGCAGCTGAATTATACAGCTTCCTCCCAACTGAGTCCCAAATGTCCATCAGGTAGAGCTTGTCTTTGGTAGCCTCTGGAGTGGATTTATAAGCCAATAGGATCAAATTTTGAAGCTCCTTATTCTCAAATTTCCTTCCTAATAAGCCAGTTTGAATTTAAAATCCCTTTAGATGTCCTTCTGCTCTACAGACATCTGGGAACCCATCGATGAACTGAAATTGAACTGCCAAATTAGATGAGAGAAAAAGAGTAGATGGGATGGATGTCGCCCTTCCTCTTACCTTCTCTGAAGGTGAAAACACTGAGGCTGTCTCCTCCTGACTCCACAGTGTTCAACGGCTCCCAGAGCCTTGATTTGGTGCCAGGAAGGGCAGGTCCTGCTCTCGGCTCCCCAGAGTATTTCAGGAGTCCCTGTTCGGGTGCCAAGTGAAGCTGCTGCTGATCCTGGCCTGGATATTAGGATCAGTGGCTTCACTGAACTCGGCAACCTCGTGCAGAAAAAAGTTCTGAAACTAAAAAGTTTAGTAATACAAAAATAACAAACTGCAAGCCAAGCAGCTTACATTGAATGAACCAAGAAAGGTGGTACAGGCAGGATAATTCTGTGCAAGATGGCAAAAAAGCAAGGGCTGGGGCAAAACAGGAATATTTATAAACTTGGAGGAGGGGACAAGTTAGGGTGGAGTTTAGGGAGGGGATCCAGTAGGGAAGGGTGGTTGGGAATATTAAAATTTTTGCACCAAGAAAGAACCAATGACAACAAAGAGAACAGGGAACATTCTGGCAATGATTAACATATTGAACAGGAGGGTTCTGGGGGTGATTTTTCTACTCACTCTCTCTGTAAAGGGTTTTCCCACAGCCTTAAGCCGAGGTTATCTAGTCTTTTATTTGAACCAAGCCTAGCATGACCATGACCATGAGATGATGGTGATGACCATTAACTATAGGAAATAAGAAAAGTTATACAGAATAAGGACCTTTTAAAAATTTGTTAAATCCTGTTGACTTCTGTTCAATTGCTTCAGTAAAGTTTGGGTTAAGTTTGAGTTAAGTTTCAAGTATAAAAAGGTTCAGTTGGTTACAATAAATGATTTTTGGTCCAAGCAAGCAAGTCCGTGTGTCTTTCTTCCTCATTGCTACGCATGGTCACGAGATGGCCACGACTGTGACATGAGATGGCCATGATGATGACTCAGCTATGATCCTGACCATCATATGACTGTGGCCATGAGTTGACCACAAGATGATCATGAGATGACCATGACCATCATCATGATGCAACCATGACCATGAGATGACCATGACAGTATTGTAGCCATTAGCTGACCATGAGATGAGATGAGCATGACCATTTAATGTCCATTACTATGACCATGTCCATGAGAGGATCAAGATCATGAGAGGACTGTGACCATCAGATGACCATGACACAGCCATGAGCATGAGATGGTGACCATAAGAGGATCATGACCATGAGCATGAGGTGATTGTGATCAAGACATGACCATGTCCAAGAGATGATAATGACCATGAGAGGACTGTGACCATCAGATGTCCATGACACAGCCATGAGCATGAGAACATGACCATAAGAGGATCATGAGCATGAGGTAATTGTGATCAGATGACCATGACTGACCATGACTGTGACCATGACATGACTGTGGCTATGAGCTGACCACGAGATGACCATGACCACTTAATGACTGTGAGCATTTCATGACCATGACACAGCCGTGTGTTGATCAAGGTCATGTGGTCATCATGAGGTGACCATGACTTGACCATGACCATGGGGTCATAAAGACCATGATATGAGCAAGGGATCACCATGGCCCTGATATGATGATGACCATGAGATGACCATAAGATGGCCACAATACAACCATGGCCATGAGACCGTTGTGACCATGAGGTGATTCTGAGGTGACCATGTGATGACCCTGACTGTGAGACAACCACAACATGACCATGAGAGGATCAAGAACATGACATGATAGTGACCATGACATGGCCACAGGATGATCATGAGATGACCATGACCATGCAATGACCATGACACAACCATGACCTTGAGATAACCATAACCCTAGGATGAGCATGACCATGATATGAACTTGACAGAATTATGACCGTGACTGTGACAATGACCATGGATGATGGTGATGAGGAAAATGACCATGACCATGAAATGGCCATGAGATGACTGTGACCATGAGATGACCAGGACCATGCGAGGACAATTACAATGACATAACCATGACTATGAGTTCACCATGAGCATGAGATGATTGTGACCAAGAGATGACCATGAGGTGACCATGACTGTGCAATGACCATGACACAGTCATGACCTTGAGATGACCATGATGTGACCATGAGATGACCATTACAGTGAGATGGCAATGGGCTTGAGATGATGGGGGTCAGGAGATGACCATGAGGTGACCACAATATGACCATGGCTATGAAATAATTGTGTCCACATGATGACCAGGACTATGTGATGATTGTGATGAGGAGATGATTATGACCATGAGATGACCATTACCATGAGTTGACCATGAGATGACCATGAGCTGACCGTAAGTGACCATGAGATGACAATGAGCATGAGATTGATCCTGATCCGGAGATGGCCATGACCATGATACAACCATGACCGTGAGATGACCATGAGCTGACCATGAGCTGACCATGACCATGCAATGACCATGACACAACCGTGACTGTGAGATGACCATGAGCTGACCATGACCATGACACAACCATGATCATGAGCATGAGACGATGGGGGTCAGGAGATGACCATGAGGTGACCACAATATGACCATGGCAGTGATATAATTAGGGCCATACAATGACCACAACCATGAGATGATGATGATGAGGAGGTGATTATGACCATGGCCATGAGGTGACCATAAGATGACCATGACCTTGACCATGACCATGAGAGAACTGTGACCATGAGATGACCATGATCATGAGATGACCAGGACCACGGGATGACAATTAAAATGATATAACCATGACTGTGAGGTGACCATGAGATGACCATGAGCATGATATGATGGTGATCAGGAAATTATTGGGACCATGAGATGACTGTGACCATGACACAACCACAGCCATGAGATGACCGTCATATGATCGTGGCATGAGTTGACCACAAGATGATCATGAGATGACCATGAGCATGAGATGACCATGAGCCTGCAATGACCCTGACTGTGGCCATGACCCAGCCATAGCCATGGGATGACCATTACAATGAGATGACCATGAATGTGAGATTGCTGTGAGCATGGGATGACTGTGACCAAGAGATGACAAAAAGACGACCATGCTAATGAGATCATTGTTGTTGCCCGACAGAGAGACACGAAACAACTAGGTTGTTTAGTGCGGTGCTTTATTGAGGGCCCTGGGGTCTGAAGACTAGCGTCCAAAGTCAGAGCCCACAGTTCCCCTTTTTCGTCAGGATTTTATATCCTTTTACAAAGTGGTCTACATAGAAAAGTACACATTCTTCAAGACAATACAGCTACATAAATCTTGTAGATATTATTCCTAAAAGTCATAAATTCTACATGCCTGTCTACTCAAAACTGTAGGCTACCCCCCTTTAATCCCCCTTGCTTGTCTTCCCACCACCAGAACCCTTTATCATTGGTTATACACTAACCTTTATCGTTTATTATTTCATTGTGTTCTGCATGCTCTACTAGATCCTTTAGTTATTAGTTTGTGGTTCTTAGTACATTCCCAGGCCTGTTTCCCAGGGCCTGCTTGGGAACTGCTGCTTTCTGAGCCTTAGCATAACTACTGCTATTGCTATATCTACATTAGTTCTTTTTCTCGTTATTTCGGTATCACCCGGGCACCAGGAGCCCCCTGAACTTCCATTTCCGGGCACCGGTAACCCCCTAACCCTCCATTCTTGGGCTCAGAAACCCCCGAAATCCCCATTTTGCGCCCTGTAACACCCCTCGATCACCTTCCCCAGCACCGGCGACCCTGTACCCCCTTATCTGGCACAGAGACCCCCCTGAACCCCCATTTTCTGCTCACCAGCACCCCTTGAACCCCCATTTTAGGGCAGCGGAACGCCCTTGAGCCCCGAATTCCGGGAAGGAAACTCCCCCTTAACACACATTCCCCAGCTCGGGAACCCCTGAAACCCCATTTTTGGGCACGGGGACTCCCCCATATTCCCTTCCCCAGCCCCGGGACCCCCCCGCACCCCCTAATCCGGGTCTGGGATCCCCCCGCAGCCCCGTCAGTGCTCTGGGACCCCCCTGCACGCCCATTCCCGGCCATCCCCACACCCCAGTTCCGCCCTTTCCCTCGGCTCTTGAACCCCCAGATCTCCCAAATTTCTGCACCCCCCGAGTTCTCCATTTCCGGCGCTTCCTGCGAGGGGGTCCCGGGGGTCTCAGCGGAGATCTAGTGGGATCCGGATGAATTCCCTGGAATTCCCCTTTACTCCCGTCTCGCTTTCGCGTCTCCCAAACCGCGTCCCCGGGATCCGCCCGCCCCTCCCAGCCCAGCCCCCCTTTCCCGTGGCCCAGGGACCCCCTGGATCCCCGTTCCTGCCTTTCCCAGCTCTCAGACCCCATTTTCTCAACACAGGGGACCCCTGGAGCCCCTTTGCTGGGCACAGGGACCCCCTGGATCCCCCATCCCGCCTTTCCCGGTCCCTCCCTTGAACCTTGCGCCCTTCCCGGCTCTCCCAGTTTCGCTTCCTGACCCTTGGACGCCGCCAGACCCCCCAGTCTCTGAGTTACCCCCCAGTTCTCCACTCCCTGCTCGTTCTGCGGGGGGGGTCCTGGGTGGTCCCCGGGGGGATTCAGGGGAATTCCCAGGGTTTCCTCTGTCCCCTCCCCCTCCTCGCTCTCCCCCGGTCACTTTCGCGTCTCCCAAGCTGCGGCTTCGGGATCCGCCCCGGCACCGGCACCGGGACCCCCTGAACCCCGTTCCTGGGCACGGGGACCCCCCTGCACTTCCATTTCCGGGCGGACCCACCTTTCTGAGCACAGAGACCCCCTTGAACGTTCATTTCGGGGAACCGGGACCCCCCTGTTCCCCCTTCTCCAGTCGTGAAAACCCCATCACCCCGTTATCTGGAACATGGAACCCCCTGAACCCCCATTCCCGAGCAGAGAAACCTCTCTGAACACCCATTTCTGGGCACCGAGCCCCCCCTGAACCTCAATTTTCAGACACCGGGACCCCTTGAACCCCATAACTCGCAAAAAGTCCCCTCCTGAACCCCATTTCCTGCGCACCCGGATCCCCCTTATCCAGCCCCAGTGCCCCCCTGTACCCCATTTCCCGGCGCTCCCCCTCTCGGGAACTCAGCCCCCCATTTTCCTTGACCTTGGAACCCCCTGAGCCCCCATTCCTGGGCATGGGGACTCCCCCCGCACCCCCTAATTCGGCATGGGGACCCCCTGCACCCCCTTCTCGGGCATCCCGCCCTTCCCAGCCCCCAGACCCGCCCTTTTCCTTCCCTTTGCACCCCAAGATCTCCCAAATTTCCGTGTCCCCCCAGTTCTCCACTCCCGGCGCTTTCTTCAGGGCGGTCCCAGGGGGCCCCAGGTATTTCTCAGAGGGCTCCAGGGGGGTCGCAGCGGGGATCCAGAGGGATCCAGAGGAATTCTCTGATATTCCCTCGTCTCCCCTCCCCCCCGCGCTGCCTCGGTCACTTTCGCTTCCGCGTCCCAACCCGAGAGACCGGGATCTACCCAGCTACCCGTGACGTCACTGACACTTTGAGTTTCCATTGGCGGGCAGGAAATAGCGGCGCCAATGGCGGGGCCGGAGGCGGCTCTGGGGGCGGGGCCAGCGCTGGGGGCGGGGCCAGTTCTGGGAGCGGGATCGCAGCGGAGCAGCGCGATGGCTCCAGCGCTGGGGCTGGGGCTGCTCTTGGGGCTCCTGGGGGACCCGGGGGGCGCGACGAAAGGTGAGTGGGACCCCCGAAACTGGGACCCCCTGGACTTCCATTTCCGGGTACTGGGAATCTTCTAACCATTGATTCCCGGACACGGAGAAACCCCTGAACCTTTATTTTGGGTCCTGTTAACTCTCCATCGCCTTTCCCAGCAAAAAGACTCCCCTGAACCCCCATTAATGGGCACGGTGACCCCCCTGAACCCCCTCATCTGGCACCGGGACCCCCCTGAACCCCCATTTCTGTGCACCGGGACACCCCCGAATCTCCATTCCCGGGCCTGGGACCCCCCTGCACCCCCTTTTCGGGCATCCCGCTCTTCCCAGACCCAAGTCTCGCCCTTTTCCTTGACCTTTGGACCCCCCGAACCTCCCAACTTTCCGTGTCCCCCCGGTTTTCCACTCCCGGCGCTTCCCGAAACGGGGTCCCAGAGGGTCTCAGGGGTCTCAGGGGGGTCTCAGCGGGGATCCAATGGGATCCAGATGAACTCCCTGGAATCCCCCCAGCCCCCCGTCCCCTCCCCCACCGCACTCCCTCGGTCTCTTTCCCGTCTCCCAGGCTGCGCCTCTGGGATCCGTTCGCCTCTCCCAGTCCCAGCCCCCCCTTTCCCTCAACACCGGGGACCCCTGGAGCCCCTTTCCTGGGCACAGGGACCCCCTGGATCCCCCATCTCGCCTCTCCCAGTCCCTCCCTTGAACCTTGTACCGTTGCCGGCTCTCCCCGTTTCGCTTCCTGCCCCCCCAAATCTCTGCATCTCCCCAGATCTCCACCCCCTGCTCGTCCTGCGGGGGTCCCCGGGGGTCTGGGAGGGTCCCTGGGGTATCGTGGAGGCTCCCAGGGGGGATTCTGGGCTCTGGGACACCCCTGAATTCCCAGTTCCGCTGAAAAGGAAGACACCTCCCTGCACTCCCTTATCCAGTACCATTCCACCCCTGCACCCCCTTTCCCATCCATCCCGCCTTCCCCAGCTCCAGACCCACATTTTCCTTGACTCTGAGACCCCCTGGACCCCCATTCCTGCTTTTCTCAGCCCCCAGCCCCCCCTTTCCCTCTGCATCAAGGACCCCCCGATCCCCCCATTCCAGCCATCCTGGGTCTCCCCACATTGTGACCCCTCTTTCCTTGGCACTGGGGACCCTTGGACCCCCTTCCCTTGACACTGGGAGTCCCCTGAGCCCCCATTCCTGGACACTGGGACCCCATGCACCCCCTTCCCAGCTCTCTCAGTTCCCCTTTCATTGCTCCGTGACCCCTCAGCCCCCCAAATCTCCTTGTCCCCCCAGTTCTCCACTCCCTGCGCTACCTGTATGTGGCAGTGTCAGAGCCCAGCCCGGGGATCCCCCAGTTCATGGCCATTGGGTACCTGGATGGGAACCCCTTCACACGCTACGACAGCGAGCGGGGCCGGATGGAGCCGCTGACACAGTGGATGAAGGACGGAGCAGAGCCGGGATATTGGGATAGAGAGACACAGATCTGTGTGGGGAAACAGCACGTGTATGCCAGGAGCCTGGATAACCTGCGGAACCGCTACAACCAGAGCAGGGGTGAGTGGGGGGAACTGTGGGACTGGGATGTGGGTGGATGCATTGGGATGGGATCCATGGGGATGGGATGGGATCTGTGAGGCTGGAGTGGGGATCTATAGTGCTTGAATGGGATTTATAGGGCTTGGATATGAATTCACAGGGTGGCAAGTGGCTGAGATGGTGATCCATTAGGCTGGTATGGGATATCTTGTGCTGCATGTGTTGGGATGGGATCCATGGGACTGGGATGGGGATCTGTGGGGCTGGGACCCAATTCCATGGGTCTCTGTGGGTACAATCCCCCCAGGTCTCCACACATTGTTGCGAGTTTACAGCTGTGACCTCCTGTCCGATGGGAGTGTCCATGGATCCGAGTGGTACAGCTATGACAGGAGGGATTTCATCTCCTTTGACCTGGAATCCAGGAGATTGGTGGCAGCTGACAGCGCTGCTGAGGTCACCAGGAGGTGCTGGGAAGATGAGAATGTGGCTGAGGATTTTACAAATTACCTGGAGCATGAATGCCCGGAGTGGATCCAGAAATACGTTGGATATGGGCAGAAGGAGCTGGACTGCAAAGGTGGGAGCAGAATTCCTGTGGGAGTGTGGGGTTTGGGAATGGAGGACTTGGGAACAGGGTAAATCCTGTGGCAATTCCATGGGCAGATCTCACCCCCATCCCATTCCCATGGAATTCCATGAGCAGATCTCACCCCCATCCTATTCCAATGTAAATTCCGTGGGCAGGGCTCTTCCCCATCCCATTCCCATGAAATTCTATGGGCAGATATCACCCCCATCCCATTCCAGTGGGAATTCCATGGGCAGATCTCACCCCCATCCCATTCCCATGGAATTCCATGGGCAGATCTCACCCCCATCCCATTACTGTGCATATTCCATGAACAATTTCTCACTCCAGTGGAAATTGCATAGGCAGATCTCACCCCCATCCCATTCCTGTGCATATTCCACGGGAAGATCTTACCCCCATCCCATTCCAGTGGGAATTCCATGGGCAGATCTCACCCCCATCCCATTCCCATGGAATTCCATGGATGTCTCTCATTGTTATCCCATTCCAGAGCCCCTGATGTCCATGTGTCTGGAAAAGAGGAACACGGGATGCTGATCTTGTCCTGCCACGCGTACGGATTCTACCCCAAGGCCATCGCGGTCAACTGGATGAAGGGGGATGAAATCCGGGATCAGGAGACGGAGTGGGGCGGGGTCGTTCCCAACAGCGACGGCACCTTCCACACCTGGGCCAGGATCGAGGCGCGGCCGGAGGAGCGGGAGCAGTACCGGTGCCGGGTGGAGCATCCCGGAATGTCGGAGCCCGGGATCTTCGCTTGGGGTGAGGCTGGGAATGTGGAATGTGGGAATTGGGGAGTTGGAATTCCCAGATGGGGATTCCTCTCCCCCTCCTCACCATCCCACAATTCCCAGAGCCGACATCTGGTGGAAATCTCACCGTGGTGGTCGCTGTGTCCATTGTTGCCATCATCATCCTCATTGTCCTCGTTGGATTCGTCGTCTGGAAGCGCCAATCCGGTAACACACGGGATGGGGGTCAGGAAGGGGCACAGATCCACCCAGCACCTTTCTGGGAATCCTGTGCCACTGACGCTGATCCCACTGTTTTTCCACATGGAAGAGGGACATGAATGGATACAACATGGCAGCCATTGAGTTCCAGCTCTGGATCCAGCTCTGGATCCCCTCCATGTGGATCCCAGAATGTATCCTGGGGTTAATCTAAGTGTGTGATCCGTGCTGGAATCTCATGGATCTTCCTTTTCTGCTGGGAATGACTGCAGGAATGGAGCAGGGTCAGGGTGGGATTCCAGATGGGGATTGGGGCAGAATTGACAGATTGGGATCAGGGAGGGATTCCAGATTAGAGCAGGAGTCCAGAGCAGGATGAGATTGAATTGTGGCATGGGATCAGGGCTGGGTTCTGGAGTAGGATCAGCTGGGATGGATGGATGATGGATGATGGATGATGGATGGATGCATAGCTGGAAGATGGATGACGGGAGGATGGATCATGGGTGGATGATGGATGATGAATGGATAGATGGATGCATGTTGGATGCATGGATGGATGAATGCATGGATGATGGTTGGATGATGGATAGATGATGGATGATGCATGGCTGGATGATGGATGGTTGGATGGATGGATGGATGATGGGTGATGGATGGATGGGTGGATGAAGGATGGATGGTTGGATGGATGGATAGATGGATGATGCATGGATGATGGATGAATGATGGGAGGATGGATCATGGGTGGATGATGAATGGATGGATGGATGGATGATAGATGGGTGGATGGTTGCATGGATGATGGATGGATGATGGATAGATGGGTGGATGGATGCATAGATGGATGGATGATGGATGGAGCAGAATTGGAGCAGGATGGATGGAGAGGGATCAGGTTGGCATTCCAGAGAGGGATTGGGCCAGGGTCTTTGGGACGAGGTTGGGTGGGATGGATGGAGCAGGACTGGGGCAAGATGGATGGAGAGGGATCACATGGTTTGAATGGAGCAGGATTAGAACAGGCTCAGGTGGGATTCTGGAGCAGCTCCTGCTCTCCATGGGCTCCAGCCAGGTCCATCCTGTGGTATGGGGACAGGGACAGGGTGACACTGTGACCCTCTCTCATCCCAGCAGGAGTCACTGCCTGAACAATCCATGGAACTGGATCTGGCCCCTTCCCTCTTCCCAGGAAACCGAGAGCTGCCAGCAGAGCTCATCCCCGCTGCTCCCACTCACCCACAGCTCCTGCTAACAGATCAATTTCCCATTCTCCAGTGTTTTAAAGCCAAGAACCACAAATATTCCCAATGCTTTAGTTCTGGTGAGAAATTATCCTGGTTTGAGCAATAAATCCTCCTGGGGCAAAAAAATCCGGCTTCCCTTCTCCAGTGGCCAGCAATTCCTCTCTGGAAACCAGGAATTGAAATGGAGACCCTGGGGACAGGGATGAGGACAACTGGGAGCAGGGATGGGGACACCAAGATGGGATAGGTACAGCAGAGACAGAGATGGGAACAGCAGGAATGGGAATGGGGACACCAGGAACTGGGATAGTGACACCAGGACTGGAAGTGGGACTTGCCAGCCACACCTGGCTCTACCTCCCAGGACTCATTTCCCACTCTGTGCCTGGTGTCTGAGGTGTCCCCAGGAGGGTTTGGCCACGTCAGGCTCCTGGAGGGACAGTGGAATGGGGGGAGAGGTCAGGGTGAATCAAGGGTCTGGAAGAATTAAAAGGATTAACACTATAGCTACAAGGATAAAACCAATATATATTGATTAAGAGTTTAGCAAGAAGAATAGAACCAGAGTAGAAGGGCTAATTACTAGCAGATGGAGCTGGTTCGAGCTAAGAGAAGAAATCATTTGCCTGACTTTGTTGTGTTTGTAGAAGCAGGATGGGAGGTTAGGGCATTGTAAACATGAAGAAACCATAACTGCACCTGGGCCCCAAAACCAGTCAGAAACTGGCTGGGGAGTTTGGACTGTGGCCAAGGGACCAGAGAGCCTGCCAACAAGATGTGAGAGTCCATGTGAGCCTCTCGTCTGTTTCTGCCCAACGACCCTCGCCTGAGGCCTGCGCTGGCCAGGGATGGGAGGAACGCCAAGTGACTGTGAAAAGCAGGTGATGCCTACCAGGACTGGATTTTCATGACAACTAGTCACGGGGCACTGACTCAACAAAGCTCCCACAGATGGAAGAACAATGGACTGGTCAGTATGGGCTGACCTGCGTGTGTTCATAACAACAAAGATGGTTTGGTGTGCCTTGAAACGTCCTGTTTCCACCTGTTCCTCAGGGTAACGAGCTCCACATACAATAGTTCATAAATCTTCAAACCTTTTGGCCAGAAGCCACTCGCTTTGGGAAAGGACTATAAAAGTGACTTTCTCAGAGGAGACCCCTGAGATCTCCCCAGAGGGCAACAGACATCTATTGGCTGGCTCCACGAGGATTCATCTGCCCATCTTGGTAGCTATAATCCTAACCCCCCTTTCTCTCTCTCTCTCTCTCTCTCTCTCCCTCTCTGTCCCACTATCGCATTTTGGTTGGCACTAAATAAAGTGCATTTGTGCAAAAGTAAACTGGTTTTGTCCCCTGCTGTGTCCTTTGCGCTCTGAGATCCATAAAAGAACCCGTCACGACTCCCGATCGGGTTGGGCAGATCGTGACACTCCTCAACAGCACGCAGCCAGCAGTATCAGATGAATCAAGATGCCATTATCCCCACCCATAAAATTTTGGCTAGAAAGTCAAAGGGTGCTCAGCAAAACCCACCCACCCTTCAACAGCCCCAGTTTGCCTGTGGGCAAGTCTGACAGACAATAGAAATTGACTGTAGGCTATTGTGCCTTGAATGAAGTGACTCCACTGTGGGAGCTAAGACAGAGCACTGTGGATTTATTTAGCATAAGCAGCTTGATAAACAAGATGCCTTGGCAAGAGCAAACAGAGCTTTGAAGGCTCCATGAAGATTGGATCAAGACTGGTGACAGGAAAGAAGAATGAATCAAGTAGAAATATTGCAAAATGTGTAAGTTTGTCTGTATGACGTTTAACCCAACCAATGTAGTAAAGAATTACCAGCTTTCCTAAAACTGGTATATAAGCACGTGTAGCTGAGAGTAAATTTGGATTCTGATCAGCAGTCAGTAGACCCCCTCTCTCTCCCAGTCGTTGATTCTCCAGTGCTGAGCGCTGCCGTGCCGGACACGCTGGATCTCCAGGAGGAGCTGGAGCCCAAGGCAGCAAAGTGGCACCATTGACATTGCCAATGCATTTTTCTCCATTCCTTTGGCAGCTGAGTGCAGGCCTCAGTTTGCTTTCACCTGGGGGAACGTGCAGCACACCTGGAACCGACTGCCCCAGGGGTGGAAACACAGCCCCACCATCTGCCATGAGCTGATCCAGGCTGCACTGGAAAAGGGTAAAGGTCCAAAACACCTGCAATACATCAACAACATAATTGTGTGGAGGAACAGGGCAATAAAAGTACTTGCGAAAAAGGAGAGAGGATCATCCAGATTCTGCTGGAAGGAGGTTTCACCATCGAGAAGAGCAAAGTCAAGGGACCTGCCTGAGAGATCCAGTTCCTGGGAATAGAGTGGCAAGATGGACAGAGCCAGATCCCCACTGAAACGAACAATGAGATCATCACAGTGTCTGCACCAACCAGCAAGAAGGAAACACAAGCTTTCCTAAGAGCCACAGGTTTTTAGAGAATGCATTCCTGAGTGCAGCCACATTGTGAGCCCTCTCTACCTGGTCACCCTAAGAAGAACAATTCCAGCTGTGGCCCTGAATAGCAACAAACCTCCACGCAGAGCAAGCAGAAAGTCTGAGGCAAACTACTCTCACAAAAAAACCCCCTCAAATAATCTTACCTCCTATAATAAGAAAGTTCAAGCCACCTCAAAAGAAATTATCACAAAAGCACAACTCCTGGCACCCTGACTCCCGGTGCTGGGGTGGATGTTTAAAGAAAAGGCTCCTCTACCCACCACGCCACCCACACCCCATGGAGCCCATGGATTGCTCTCATCACACAGCACTGCCGGATTAGAAACACAAATCACCCTGAAATTTTAAAAACAGTTAAAACCGGCCACAAGATAAAAACTTTAGTCTCACTAACAAAAAGAAGCAGAAACAAGTACCCCAGGCTAAAAAACCTCCACCATACAACCAACTACCAGCACAAGAAACACGCTGTGCTCTTGTCACTGACAGTTTCTGTGTCATGGTTGAGATGAACCAGAAGTGGAAAGTGGCCCCAGGGAGCCCCACATGACGAGTCACACAAGCTACTGAAGGAGAAGGTGAATCAAGTGCACTTGCTGAACTCAAAGCCATTCAGCTGACCCTGGACACTGCTGAAACAGAGAACTGGCCAAAGCTCTACCTTTATAATGAATCATAAATAGTAACCAATGCTCTGTGGAGTTAGCTAGAAAGGTAAAAAAAGGCCAGCTAGCAACATAAAGGAAAAACAATTGAGGCTGCTGATGAGTGCAAAAACATTGCCACTCAGACAAACTCTCTGTAAAAGTCCATCATGTAGATAGCCATGTCCCCAAAAGTCAGGCTAATAAAGAACACTAAAACAAGGAGCAAGTAGATCAAGCTGCAAAAATAGAGATGTCACAAATACATTCAAATTAGCAAAATAAGGGAGAGTTGTTCGTAGCTCAGTAGGCCCATACTGTCTCAAGCCATCAAGGCAAAAATGCCACCTATAAGAAGGCACAAAACTGAAAAGCACATTTAACTATAAATTGCATTTCTCAAGTTATCCATAACTGTAAGACGTGCTAAAATCAAGCAAGCCAAACAGATAAATCCTCTTTAATATGGAGGACAAAAATAAGTATAAAGAAGCCCAGCAAATGAACTACATCACACTGCCTCAAACCCCCCAAGGCAAATGCTACGTGATGACAATTTCAGAAGCCACCACTAGATCATTAGAAACCTACCCTGTACCTCACACTACTACTCAAAACACCGTCTGAAGCCCAAAAAAGCAAGTTCTATAAAGACACAGCACCCCTGAGAGAATCGTCAGACAACAGGACCCATTTCAAGAACAGCCTTAGAAACACCTCAGCCCAAAACCAGGATATTGAATAAATAGATCATATCCCCTATCACACACCAGCTGCCAGGAAAGTTGAACTGTACGACAGACTACTTCAAATTACCCTAAAGGCATTTGGCAGGGAAACATCCAAAAATTGAGAAATGAACTTAACAAAAGCCACCTAAATAGCCAACACCTGAGAGTCCATCACTCAAGCAAGTCCTGCCCAGTCTGAAGCCTTGCACACACTGGATGGGGATAAAGTCCCTGTAGGACACATAAAAGGTATTTTAAGACTGTTTAGATTAGGCCCACCTCAAGCAAAGGCAAACAAATCTGTACAATTGTTTTTGCTCAAAAACCCAGTTACACTTAGTAGGTAATGCAGAAAGATAAAGAAACCCATTGAGTACCACAGAAAAACCTAATCTTAAGTGAGAAGTGTGTGTAAAGTTGCACTTCAGATAAAAATACATAGCAGAGTTTAAAGAAGGTATTAATTAAGGTAGGATGCAGATGGTAATAGAATAAGGAGTAGATAATGTTTTAAGTTGCAATGCAAGATGCAAGCAGAAGTACACATTCTATCACCATCTGCTGAAACCAGGTGGAGCAGGGCTCCTTATCTCTTCCATGACCCATTCTCAGATCTCCTCCCCACAAGGAGTTATACCTTATGGGAGGTGCCCCAGCCGAGGAGAAAAACCAAGTACTTCCTACCTAAATAAAATCTGAAATTTGAAACATCAGAGCAGCCTTTCCCACTAAATTCCCAGAAGAAGACCAGGCCTATCTTCATCACCACTAGATGTTAAAAAAGTAACTACACCCTTCTCCAAAATCATTGGTTCAACAAAACCACATCTGTCACTCCAAGAAAACTACAGGTACCATTATTCAGAACGTAACCAACACCCTGAACAACAGGGTTACAGGTTGTATTCTGACCTTGCCAGTGTTTTGGTCTTTATATTACTATACTTTTATTTTCATTTCCCAGTGAAAAACTGCTATTCTAAATCCCATATCTTTGCCAGGCAGCTCTTTAATTTCCAAGTCATATTAATTTAGAGGGAGGGAGTTTACATTTTCCGTTTCAAGAGAAGCTCCAGAGCTCCTCAGCAGACACCTGTCTTTCAAACCAAGCCAGTGCCCTGCTGCAGCTCCATCCCCATGGCAGGATCCGCGCTGGATGATCCCCAGGGACCCCCGGTGGGCAGAGCCCCCCTGAGCCCTGGTGCTGCTGATCCGTGTTGGGAAGACACCTGGCTGGGGGCTGCACACCCTCCCCGTGGCCTGGATTTTCTTTGCATTTCTCTTTGTCCTTCCCAAACACCGAAATACAGAGAAAAAATAGAGATGTTAAATAACGACCTGCTTGAGGACACGGGGGGATCTTCCAGGGGATGCGGGGGACGCTCGGATCCAGGGATTTGAGGGGTCCTGGGAGGGATCTGGGGGTTGCTCAGGGCGTTGGGCACCCCAGTTCCAGCGGCTCTGGCTGCGCTGGGAGACGGCTGGGAGAGGAGGAGGAGCGGGAGGAAGAGGAGGAGCGGGAAGAGACGGAAGAGAAGCAGCGGGAGGAAGAGGAGGGACACAGGAGGAGCGGCAGGAAAAGGAGGAGCGAGTTTGAAACCACGCACTTCTCTCTCC
The DNA here is from genome assembly GCF_903797595.1 of Erithacus rubecula. Lineage (NCBI taxonomy): Eukaryota > Metazoa > Chordata > Aves > Passeriformes > Muscicapidae > Erithacus > Erithacus rubecula. The sequence continues at coordinate 40,518 of NW_027635955.1, read as the reverse complement.
CGTTCGATCACGTCGCAGCTTCCCCGGGTCCGGCAGCATCGCCCCGAAATTCCGCAGGTGAGCGGGGAGAGGGAGCTCGCCCAAAATCCATCATGGGGGGCTCCGGGAGGGTTTTATTTTTCGTTTCATGGGATGTTTGGATCTTGCAGGAGCCCAAAGCCGAGCGGGAAATGGCCCTGGCGGGATCCTGGCGGCTCCCCCGTGGCAATGGCCCGGTATCGGCGGGGAGGGGGCGATATCAGTTCTGGGGATCCCCGGCAGAGCCGGGGGGGAAGGCGGGAGCCCCGGAGCGGGGAGAGCCCAGAGGGGCGATCCCGGAGCCGGGGGACCCCCGGCAGCCTGGAGGGGTGCGGGAGGTTGGTATTGAGCGGGCTCCGGGCCCCGAGGCTGAAAGGGGCGCTGACTGCTCCAGCTGCCCTTGGGCAGCGCCACCATCAAACCCAACACGCTCAGCCCTTGTTTCCCCCCCCAAACCAGGATTTCCCAAACCTTGGCTGCATTGAGGAGGAGGAGGAGGCTGTGAGGACGAGGTCGATGGCCCGGAATCCCCAGGCAGGTGAGGAGGAAGTCAGTGCCCCTTTCCCCCTGTGTCCTGCTCCATCTCCCAGCCCAGCATGGCCCTGGCTGCAGCGCAGCCCTGGGGGGATCTCCTTGCCCTTGCCTCTGGCACGGAGGCAAATCCCATCCTGTCCTTGTCCTTCCTCCCCCAGACAAGGAGCTGAACACGGACAGCAGGGAGGACAAATCCCCGCGGCACAGCCTCGGGCAAGAGGCCGTTTGCAGCGGCTCCACGGCGCAGGAATGCAACGGGGAGGAAAAGCCCCGCAGATCCCGCAGCAGGAGGGGCTGCAAACGCACAGCCCGGGGATCCCAGCAGGAAAGAGCCAGCCCGGGCCGGGGAGGCGGCCGGAGCTCGGAGCTGGGGCTGCGTGAGCAGCTTCACCATGGGGAGAAGCCCCACAAGTGCTCAGAATGTGGGAAGGGCTTCAGTAGGAGATGGGACATGATCAGACACCGGAGAATCCACACGGGGGAACGGCCCTACGAGTGTGAGGAGTGTGGGAAGAGATTCATCCAGAACTCAGACCTGACTGTGCACCAGAGGAGCCACACTGGGGAGAAGCCCTACGAGTGTAATAAATGCAGGAAGAGGTTTGAGAGCAGCTCCAGCCTTCTGAAGCACTATCGCACTCACTGGGATGAGAGGCCCTTCTGCTGCCCCGACTGCGGGAAGGGCTTCAAGACAAACTCCAACCTCGTCAGCCACCGGCGCATCCACACCGGGGAGAGACCCTACGAGTGTCCCGAGTGTGGGAAGAGCTTCTCACAGCGCTCTAACTTGACCAGACACCAACGGAGTCTCCACTGAGAGAAGCCCTGCGAGTGCCTTGAGTGCAGGAAAAGCTTCGTGCTGGCTCCCTTGTGGCCTGGATATTCTTTGCATTTCCCTTTCTCCTTCCCAGACACCCAGTACTGGGGTAAAAATGAACACATTGAAGTAAGACATGCCTGCAGACACAGAGGGATCTTCCAGAGGATGTTGGGGACCCTGTGTTCCAGGGACTTCACGTTTCCTTGGGGGTTGCTCAGGGCTTTGGGCTCCCCAGGTCCAGTGGCTCTGGCTGCACTGGGAGATGCTGACGGAGCTTCTGGGGCAGCTGATCAAGGACCCCCTGCCCTGACACCCTCCCCGTTTCCCCCTGACCCAGCTCCTGCTGTCCCCTGTCCAGGATCCTCCTCTCCCCACTGCCACTGCCCTTGCCCCCAGCCCATTCCTGTCTCACACCACTCCTGCCCCTGTCCCAGTTCAGATCCCATTCCCGGTATCATTCCCTGTCCTGTATTCTCTGCCTGGTTACTGTTCACATATTCCCAGTCCCATATTCCCTGTCCTGTTCCCCTTCTAGTATTCCTGATCCCATTCCCATTCCCATATTTCCATTTCTATATTTCCAGTCCTCTTCCCATATTCCCATTCCCAATCCTGTTGCCTATCCCCATGTCTGTTTCCTGTCCCATATTCTGAATCCCCATCCCATATTTTCTCTTCAATTTCTATTTCCATGTTTCCTGTTCTGTTCCCATATTCCTATTCCCTGTTCTTGTTTTCATTCACATTCCAATGTCCTTTTCCCAGTCCCCACTCTCAGTCCCTGTCCCCATTCCTGGTTGTTAGAGAGTGGAACAGAGAAGCCTTTCTGACTCCCTCTGAGGGAGAACAGTATACAAGAATTAAATTTAAAATGTTTTCAGAAATTAAAATACACGAAACCACACAGACATTAAATAAAGGTCTAAGTTTTAGTTTAAGGAATTAGAAATATTAAGTAGCATAGATATGAAGTAGAAGTTTAAATCTTAGTGTGAAGTACATAGAAATATGTGTTAAATACTATGAAAATTAAAAGCCGTGGAATCTATAAAATACTGGCTGCATTGAGACATGAAAAACTTAGTTCTAGAAAAAATAAAATTGCAGTAGGAATATTTTGTATATTCGTCACATAGAACAGATAGGCCATATGCACAAGTTATGTGTAGACTTTAGTATTACGGAATTCTGACAGGTTTAGGAGAAATTTGTCAGGTTCACGATTTTGGCTCATTGGGTAATTTGTTAATAAAAATCTATGTATTGGATCCAGTGCTCTCTCTTGCTTCTCTCTCATCACTCTTTCTTCCTCCACCACCATCATCATCACCACTACCAGCATGTGAGAGAAGAAGAAGAGGAAGATGAAGAAGAGAAGAACAGAAGAAGAAAGGCCAGGGAGCATCTGCCTCTGGAGACTCTGCACCAGCCGCAGCTTCGACCTCTTGCAGCAGAGAGCTGCTCCTGCTTCCATCGGGACTTTATGGCAGAGAGATTGAACAGGGACTGGAGAACCTTGGGCTCTTTGCCTTTGGAGCCTGACATGCCTTCACAAGAAACAACTTTACAGCAGCCAGCAGCTGCTCTGCTCTGGGAAGATCTAAAGCCACAACCAATCCCCACAGCCGGTGCCAGTCCCAGTTGTGGACACTGCTGGAGGCCTAGGCACATTTTAGCTAGGCCTTTTTTCTCAAGTTCTAAGTATTTTTCTCAGGCCATGAAATTTTCTCAGCCTCTATCCAGGATTTTTCCCAAGCTGGAGACTTTTTCTCTATTGTAAACATAAGACAAGGAATCATAACAGAGATAAACACCTGCAAGGTCCATGACAAAGTCAGGAAGGAGAGGTGTCTCCTTCTCTGACCAATGATCTGTTTGTATTTTGTTTTCCACAAATTGTCTTATTTAAGGCAATGGTTTCTTTCAATAAATTGCTCTTTCTTGCTCTTTTCTGCACCAAGCCAGAGAGTGTCTTGTTGCTGTTTTTTCTCTGCTCCATAACCCTTCCACTGCAACAGAGCCAGACAGAGCATCAGCAAATCACCACTGCTGTGTTTTGGCAGGACTTTGGTTCTGCACATGCAAAGCAACAGCAGCTTGTTGGCATTTTTGCCACTGAAGCTCAGCACTGACTGAAGTGGCATTTTTAATGCACTCCCTAACTGCAAAACACCTTCAGACACACTTTAATGACAGACAGGCAGCAGGAAAATCTGTGCTTTGCTGCTGTGAGACAGGTCAGAGGGGCAGAACATATCAAATAAAGGGACTGCTGCTTTAGCTGCCAGGCTGTGCAGAACACAGCAGCACTGCAAGTTAATTCACTGCACTCACATTCCAGTCATTGTACTGCAGTCATTACACACCAGTGGTCTTTGAAATACTAATTATTTATTAAAATTGATCTTCAGAAGAGCTTCAGCAGCATGTGACTGACCAGACACTGCTGTGAATACCATGAACTGTGTGGACCACTCTGAAAACTTAAGCTTGATGAAAGTAAGATCGGCAACTTCTGTTTCCCAAAAGATCAAAAGGCACTGTAAATGCAGGAAACAAAGAATTATCTTTCAAAACAAGATAATTATCAAATTCCAAAGAATTATCTTTCATCTTTCTGCTGATGGCAGTTTCCCTAAAACTCTCCTTACTGCACTCAGAGGAAGCAACAAGTTTCCCCCTGCCCAGCACCCGGTCTTGTATTTCACACTGCAGTACAAATGCAGGTATCCTAACAGGACTGTGCAGTCCATGTGCAGTTTTTAAGGACATGCCCAAATGGATGATTGGCTGTATTTACACTGACCAGGACACAGCCATGTTCACTCAGTGTGTCTGACAAGGAAGAATTTTCTCTAGCATACATTTGGGAGGTTTTTATTACTTATATCCATTTTGTTCTTAGTGACAACAGAGCACTTGCTCAAATTTAAGTTTCTGTTTTCTTCATCTCCTTAATGCATGCAGCAGAAGAACCTGCATCCTTTAATGCAATGGGAAGCTTTTGACAGCCATGACAGAACTTAAAATTGGAGTGTGAGTAAACCAGACTGGATGTCAGTGTGACTCTCCTCAGTTTTGGCCATGCTCAATTGTATTAGAATCATATATTCTGACATCTGCACAGTCTAACTAAAACAGTGCAGAGCCCTTGGTGTTATGGGATTGCTGATGTAAAAGACCTTTGTTTCCACACCATTTTTCACAGCTGACTCACAGCTTTGTTTCAACTTCCTATCAATTTCTGCAATTGAATCTTAAGAGCAGATAGAACTCTGTTTCATGCCATTTCTGTGTAGGATTCAGTAAATTATTTACAAAGATATAATACCTGCAAAATCCCTACATGGAGCAGTGCAAAAAAATACTTTGGCATTTTCCTGTCTTCATAAACAAATGTAAATGTCAATACTAATAACTTCAAGCCATTTTTTTTCTTGCTGAGTTTTCAGAACTGAGCCACCAGCATTTTGACACAGTGTTCTCATTTTGTTCGCTTTCAGAACCAGCACTTATTTTTAGTCATCAGAGATTGTATTATCCAAAAGAAATAAAACTGGTGTGAATTGGCAAAAAATGAAAAGAAATTAATTTAACAAAACACTCCATCAAGGTGCTGCATGTAAGACTCTCTGACTGTAAGAGCCTGAAATGAGGGATGCGGAACTCCAGGCGGGCTCTTTAAAATGCTGCTTATTCTCTTCAAATGATGCAGTAATTTATTTATCATTTAAAATGCTGTTTATTGTATCCATGTGATGCAGCAATTCACGGGCCGTGGGTGACAAGAGCCCAGCCCACAGCCTGACAGCCACATCTGTGGGTTCCTCTGAAAGCTTCCTCTAGTTCTGGTTACAATGCATTAAATAATTTTCATTACAGAGCACCCTAAGACATGACAACCAATCAATCCCTTCACTATCACCTGTAGCCTATCATACCTACTGACATTACAATATTCTTGTTACTATTTTCCAATCACAAAAGGTTAGTGTGTTTCAGTTTAAGCTAGAAGTTGTTTTTCAGTTTTCTTGCAGTGGAAAATCCTGAGATCTTTTCTCTACTTGCAACATGGTATTTTTGTTTGCCTGTGAAAATTCTTTTCCTTGGTAAAAACATCTTTTGTTTGAGGTGGATTTATCCTTTGCTCAGAGTCATAAAAGCCCCTTCCAACTCACTGCTCTTTGCCTTCTGTGCAAGTTTAGGACAAATTTGGGAAAAAAGAGCTCCAAAGGGCCCCCCCCCCCCTTTCTTTTTCACAATTCCTTCCTTCACTGAGCTCAGAAAGAATTGTTCTTCAGGTGAAAATGGAAAAAACTTTTTATTCACAAAAATACAAAAGAAACACTCCCCAACCCAGACCCAGATGAGACGAACCCAGCCGGTCCTCGCAGGGGAGAGCGGCAGAGCCTCCCAAGCCGACCTCCAGCAGTGGTTCCGGAAGTCCAGATCCTTGTCCTCCGGAGTCGGTGCAAATCCCTGGAGCAGGGAGAAGGGAGAGAGGGGGAGGGGCAGCCGGGAGCAGGCCCAAAGCAAGCCCAAGACAAGCTAAAGCGAGCCCTAGACAAGCTAAAGCAAACCCAAGACAAGCCAACACAGGGGCACAGATAAAACAGCTGGGGGAAAAGGGAAAAACCGGCCAAAGCAGCCAGGGGAGGGGGTTACAGCTGAGCAGACGGCAGAGAGCAAGACACAGCCCACAACCGAAGCGCAGCAAGAGAGCGAGCTGGAAAACACCAGCCTAGATAAAACCATCCGAGGGAGGGACCGGCAGCTGCACGGGGGAAGCAAGGAGAGGAGCCAGTCCAAACATCAGCCCATAACACCGCCCCAGCTCCGGCCTCTGCCCAGCTGCTCTGTCGGGAGCCTTAAGGCTTCGGCAGAACCACCAAGGACAAGGGGCTTTGGGCCACTTTCCCTTGCACGCCGCACGCTGGGCCAACCTGCCCAGCACAAGCACCCTTCTTCCCCTCTTCCCCATTGGCCTGAAGACTCTGGCCACCAAAAGAAAGCTCCTGGACCTCTGTGTGTACCAACAGCAGTTTATTATTCCTACTAAATTACTAATTTGCTAATTTACTAAATTACTAATTTACTTATTTACTAATTTGCTATTATACTAATTGACTAAATTATTAATTTACTAAATTACTAACTTACTAAATTAATAAATTATTTTCAGTAGGCAAAAGTAAAGTTGATGAAAAGTTGAGCTTGTCCCTGCAAGCTCAGGTGGCCCCAGCAAACACAGCCTCCCACATCAGCTCTCCACAGCACTCCAGCAGCAGAGACGGCCACGGCCACCCAGGGAAGGCCGTGACTTCCAGAGCCGGCGGAATCCATCTCGCATCCGCTGGAGTCGGGAGGAGGGAACGCTCTGTGCAGCTATGCTTATGTACAGAGCTTGATGTGCCAGGCATGAGATGGCAGGGCTGATGTCATCTGCCATATCCTGAAGAGCTGGAAGAGAGAGAAACAGAGGCACAGTCAGAGCCTGCATCTGCGGGAACTTTGGGAGACACCCCTGACCCGTCCATGCCCCCCAGCTCTTGCCACGGCCTGGAAGCAGCAGGAGGCAGCAAGGAGCAGCTGGAAGGTGCTGGCCCGAATCTCCTCGGCACAGGCCCCTGAAAGGTCTCTGTGCTCTGCCCACGCCGCCCCTGGTGCACGCAGGGAGCAGAGCCCTCCGCAGCCCGGGCAGGGCACGCAGCTGCCATCGCCAGCCCCGCTGCCAGCACGATGGCCTCACTCACCCCTGCACATCAGCTGGAACTCTCGCTGCTTCTCCTTCAGGACGCGCCCGGCCAGCCCTGGGAACACAGAGCCCGTCACGGCTCTGCCCAGCGGCACAGCTGCCCCACAGCGGCGCTGGCAGCCCTGCGGCCGCAGCACCTCCTTCCCCTGCAGGGCTCAGCCGGGCCCTGGGCGCACCCTGCCGCCCAAGGGCACGGCCGGCACAGGGCGGCAGCAGCCCCGAGGGCAGGCGGGGCTGCACGGCCCGGCCTGGATGGCAGCAGCTGCCGGGGCTGGGGCCGAGCTGCGGCAATGGGGCGGGAAGGGAGCCGGCCTTGTGCTCACCCATGAACCTGACGGCCGCCTCTCGCAGGGGCTCCTGTGGGCTCTGCAGGAAGGGCAGGGCCTGCCGCAGGTGCTCGGCCGCTCGGCCCCTGTTCTCTGCCAGCTGCGGAGAGCGGAGGGAGGGAAGGGTCGGGGCGGGCTCTGCCCCTTGGCCCCGGGATCCCCTGCCCGCACAGCCCCGAGGGGGGCAGAGGGCCCGGCAAGGTGCGGTGCTGCCCCGCAGCAGAGCCCAGCTGGGTCAGGGCTCCACCAGCTCCTGCCTTGGGGCCACGGGAGCCTGGAGAAGAGCCCGTGTGGGGCACAGCCCAGGGAAGGGAGCAGCGTGTGGTGCACAGGCCGGTGCCCCTGGGTGCAGCACTGAGCAGGGGCCACAGCTGCCAGCCCCACAGACTGGGCACCGTGGGCAAGGGCTTCTCCAGGCTGGGGCTGGGGCTGGGGCTGGGGCTTTCAGGCTGTTCTTACCAAGCACTCGCCAAACCTCCACATCTGATCTGTCATCACCAGGTGCTCGAGATCCCTACTCTTGAGGAAGCTGACTGCAGCAAGCAGTGTTTCCCGAGAGGCCTGCAGAGAGCCAGAGATGCACGGCAGCCCAGGGCACAGGAGCTGCCTCCCTGCGCCAAGGCCAGGAGGAGGCTGGGGCCCACGAGGTGCCAGGGTGCAGGGAGACAGCTGAGCGTGGGGACAGCAGCGCCCAGGAGTCCTCACCTCTGCCACGCGCGTGTTCTCATTGTGGCAGTGGAAGAAGAGCGGGAGCATGCTCTTGCTCACGAGCATCTTGAGATGTTTTTTCCCCTTTGCCTCTACCAACCTCATCACCTCTTGGAAGAGGCGAATGCAGAGCAGCTGCACATGGCGGTTGTCCTGTTGGAAGGGAAGCAAAAGCCCTCCACATCAGCTGCTCCAGGCCCCTCTGTGCACAGGCCCAGAAATCCATGGGACACCACACTTGGGGGCAGCACCCAGTGGCCGTGGCTGGGGACACAGAGCCTTACGTTGTCCAAGAGCGGCCAGAGCGCAGCAGCCAGCCGCAGGGCGGTGGGGCTGGGTATGGCCAGGTCTCTGTGCAGCAGCAGAGCGCTGAGCACGACGCCGGTCATCTGAATGATGCCTTCATCTGCGTCCCGCAGCAGGTCCACAAGGCTTTCAGTCAGGCTCTGCATTCTTTTGTACTGCATGGAACACAGGGCTGGCAATCCCACCCTGCTGCTGCTGCTGCAGCCATGGAGCCCAGGGGCCGCAGGCCTGTCCTGCAGCACTCGGGCAGCTGGGCAGCAACGCAGGAGAGCTGGGAGCAGCTGCCACGGCTCCCGAAGCCCAGCTAAGCTCAAGGGATTGCATTTCCCAGCCCCACGCTGCCAGCACAGCTTCAGTCACTGCCTCCTTCTCACCATTGAGGGGTCCCTGCTGAGCACCACCAGGCCTCTCAGCGCCAGGCGACGCATCTCCCTGGACTCGCTTTGCAGGTGCCTGGCCATGATCTCCAGGATGCTGTCACCCCAGTGACTCAAGTACAGGAGCTCCAGGACCTGGAAGGCACAAAGCAGTGCCCGGGGTGCCCAGCTGGCAGGAGCTCAGAGCTGCCCAGGGCTGGGCCAAGGCAGCAGCACAGGGCACAGGCACGGTGCCAGTTGGCAGCGGCTGTGAGAGGACAGAGAGGTGGGAGTCAGCTCAGCAGGGCAGCGCTGGCCATGGGGCTCACCTCCACAAGGAAGGCCATGGCGGGCAGTTCCCAGTCTGAAATGCCTTGCCCCAGTAGCTCCAAGAGGCAGGATACGATGCTGGGACACCAGATGACGCAGCCCTGACTTATCTCCCTGGTGGGGGGAAAAGACACCATTGCCCCTGAGCCGGGTGGGCAAAGCTGTGCCAGGGCTGACTGCCCGAGGCCTGGTCTGTTCCCGAGCAGCCCGTGGGCACTTTGGGAGGCGGCTGTTCCCGGGCACCCTCCTCTCCCAGCCTTTTCCAGTCTGCTCTTCATTCTCTTTGTGACAAGGCCCTCTCACCCATGCACACGGGAACTGTGTGGGGCACCCTGGGCACAAATGGCAGCAGCAGCAGCCTGGAGAAGGGGGTCTCACCTGGCCAGCAGACGCATGGCATAGTGGTGGGTGTCAGCACACAGCAGCGTGTCCCAGCCGTTCTTGCGTTCCATGGCCAACACCACAGGCTCACACTGGACTTGGTAGAGCAGGACCTTCAGGGTCTGCACTGCAAACCTGTGTGCACAGCAATGCCCAGGTCATGCTGGCAGCCCTGGCTCCCCCTCAGGGGCATGGGAGGGATGGGGAGACTGGCAGGACTGGGATGGAGCACCTTTGGGGGTTGGTGGCAAGGCCGAGTTGTTTCTGGCATCCCTTCCAGAAGGTATCAACCTCCTCTGGTGTATACAGCGTGCTGATGTAAGCTTGGAAGAGCAGATGCAGCAAGAGATGGGGGAAATACTCCAACACTATGGGTGGGCACCAGGTCAAGTTGAAGACATTCCACAGTGTCACAGTTGCCTGGAAAAAATGAAGCACCCAGAGACAGGAGTAGGTGCCAAGACATCCATGTGGCAGGGCCTGAGCGTGCCAGGGAGAGGCCGGGGGGACACCGTGGGAGCAGCCGGCCTGGTGCCCCAGGTTCAGCGCAGTGCCTGAGGCAGGGAGATGCAGCTGTGGGAGGACAGAGAGCTGGCTGCTCCAGAGGTGGCCTAGGGGCAAGCAGAGGTCAGTTGCAGGAACTCACAGCCAGAGCAAAGACGCCCGTTTTGTCCCCGTCGGAGGTGTAGGCATTGTCCACTGGCCAGGCCCTCAGCAGACTGAGGAGGATGAGCAGTGCCGGCTCCGCGGTGCCAGTGGAGGTCAGGATCAGCCCCCACATGGCCGCAGCAGCTCTGTGGGGTCAGGGCTCTGTGTCAGGGGGTCCGGGCCACAGCACCGTGGCCTGGGCTGCTGCAGGGGCCCGCGCCGGCCCTCAGCCCTGCCTCTGCCCACTGGCCCCGGCCGGCGGCGCCCAGCCAGCCCACGGGGGTGCAGCCCCGCGAGGGAGGGAGCGTGGCAGCACGCTCAGGGGCTGACATGGCAGCACGGCAAACGGAGGGGCACAGGGGCCTGCAGCTGTGCGCCTGTGTGGCACTCAGCAGGGACAGGCTCTGCAGGGTAACGGGGGATGAACCCTAAGGCCTCAAGGCAGGTGGGGCTGCCCAAGGTACCTGTCACCCGACGGGGCCCAGCGCAGGAGAGTCATCAGCACATCGTAGGGGTATTTCTTGGTCAGCTCCAGCAGGCTCCTGTCCAGCCTGTGCCCAGCAGACTCATTGGCCGTGAGCCACTTGTGGATGTATCTCACCATGGCGGGCACCTGCAGAAGGCACGGGGAGACCTGGAGACCTGCCAGAGCAGCAACTTGCCCAGCTTCCCCTGAGAAGTGCTGCCCTTCCCACCACATTGGGCTGGGCCTCAGAGGCTGAGGGAACCCAGCAGAGCCAGCCTGAGGCGCCACACAATTCCTGGGGTGATCAAGCCTTGGCCACAGGCTGCTTACTTGCATTGGATTGGAGACACCCTTCTCCACAAGCAAATCCAGCATGGCAGCGCTGGTCTCAGCACCGAAGAGGTGCAAGTTTGCCGAAGGCCCAGTTCCCACACTGGCGGTCTCTTCCCGCCAAATGGACGTGATGAATTCACAGACTATCTGCAGGAGAAGGGCAGGAACAGAGGGTGATTCCATGGAGTGTTCCAAGCACGGTGCTGGGCTGAGCAGTAGCAGCAGGCCCAGCCCAGGTGGGGATGGCTGCAGTACCTGCACTGCTCTGCGGAAGCGGCCACGGGCAGGGTGCTGCTCTTGTGTGCGGTCCATGGCTGCACCTGGCACAGAGCGAGCGCAGCCAGGGCTGAGGGGCTGCGGGAGAGGCCGGAGAGCAGAGCCCAGCCCTGCGTTCCCAGGCAGGGACAGCCCGGCATGCACCAGCCCTGTGGCCCAGCTCTGGCACTCACCCTCCTGCTGCAGCTGGAGCTGCTGCAGCTCTCCAGGCTGCTGCACTGAGGTAGCTGCAGCCCCCTCCTCCTCCTTCACCCAGGCCAGCTTGGGCACCCTGGGGGGTGTCTGCTCCATGTCTCTGTTTGTACGGCTTGCAGGAGAGATGCCTTGAAAAAACTCAAAGATCAAGTGCTGCAGTTGTGCCTTGAAGGCCCAGCTGCAACAGAGAAGCCTTGGGAAGGCTGAAGGACAGTAAGTCCTGCAGTCTGGCCTCGAGGTCACCTGCACAGTAAGGCTTTGGGAAAGCTCCGGGTCAGCAGGGAACGAGCTGGCTGTGCGGGGGCTCCTCACAGCAGCGCTCTCTCTGTCCTGTCCCGACGCGTGCACCGAGCACTGTGTCGTGGCCGTGTCGCCGCCAGCACCTATGTCACCACGTGTCACAAAGGGTCACCCTTGTGCAGTGTGCTCTGTTCCATCCCACGGTGACCTCGGTGCAGTGTGTCACAAAGAGCCCTAGGACACACCCTCACATGCCCTGGGGACACCCCCACCAAACTGCCCCAATTGCAAGGAAGACGTTCCCCGAGTGTCAAGGACAGCCCAAGAAGAACTTCAGGAGCGGCTCAAACAACAAGCAGATGTTCCTCTGCTCTGCCTGCTCAGGGCAGCAGAAGGAGCCCCCACAATTGCCAATGCAGCTGCAGCAGGAAGGGCACCCGTGCTTCCACAGGAGCTGCCAGGGCCTCTGTGGGACATGACCCGGTGCTGGGTGGCCGTCACACACGCAGGGCTGTGACAGGGACATGGGACGTGTGGCCCAGGGCGCCAATGCTGCTCTGAGCCCTGGGGCCTGGGCAGCACTGGAATCAGCAGGTGTGGCAGAGTCCCTGCCAAAGGAGACCTGCCACCCCCGAGCCGTGCCAGTGCTGGTGCCTGCTCCTGCCACAGAGAGCTGTGCCCCCAGGACACTTCTGTGCCAGAGGAGAGCCCAAGCCCACGTGCATTGGTGCCCGTGCTCCTTTCTGCAGGTGCCTGCTGGCAGGAGCACCTGGAGCAATTAGTGGCAACACCTGGTCTTTGTCAGAAGGCAGAAGTGGTTGCTCATTCCTGGAATGATTTTTGCCCCATCTGCAGCCCCTGCTGTGGAACACAGGAGAGCCAGACCCTCTGTGATCACCTGCCCTGCATCTGCCCCGTTCCAGCCTCCTGCCTCTGCGGACACAGCTGATCACCTGGACACAAACGGTGAGTGAGGAGCCGCTGCTCCAGCCCGTTCCCACCCGAAACTGGCGTGGCCGCTGCCGCCCCCTCCCACCTGCCCTCTGCAGCTCCGGGCTTTGTTCCAGCTGCAGGACTGGGACCAAGCACAGAGACAGCGTGCTTGCATCTAAAGAAGGGACTGAAACCGAGTTATCTCTTCTGTTCTGTTAACAATTTTAACAACTGCTGTTGTTTTCTGCTTGAATGGTTAGATATATTAGTAAAAGAGCTGTTATTCTTACTCCCTTATCTCTTCCTCAGAGTTTTTGACTCAAACAATTATAATACTTGGGGGGAGTGGAACTAAAGTCTCTATTTCAAAGGGAAACTGCTGCCTTTACTGGCAGACACCTGTCCTTTCAAGCCAGGACATTTAGTTACCTCAACCATTTGATTTTAAAATCATTAAAAGAAGTCTTCTTAATTAATAAAGAAAAGAGGAGTTGTGGAGACTGAAGGCATTCCCAGTTAGAGAAAGCAACTCCTGTTCTGCTCCCTGGGTCAGCCTCGTCCCCTCTCCCTGTCTGTCAGTCTTTCAGTCACTCCCGCCTGTTGCAGCACGCTGAGAGTCGTGTATAATAAGGACAAGGACTTCTTGAGCGTATGAGGCTAAAGAAGCATTTTATTGAAAAACCAAACCATATTTAGTGTGGTTTGCAAGTCTCGAACAGGACAGCAGTCCATTGGACAATAGGAGAAAACATCGCCTGTCATGTAGCACGAGAACTCTTTCTCAGTCAACATCAGGTGCTAATCTCTGTTTATTAATTCCTGTCTGTTTACCAGAAAGTTATCATCCTGGGAAAGGCTCAGGCTGGAGCTGAGAAACTGTCTCAGCCTGGGAGAGTTTCCCAGTCTGAGAAAAAGAGCTCAGATCCTGAAAAAGGTCTAGCAAACCGTGCCTGGGCCTTCAGTGGTGTCCACCCCGGCCCTGTTTCTCTGTTGGTCCCCATGCCCTAACCCCTCCCTTGTAACACCCCCATGTCCCCTAGTAATTGGTCTCTGATGTTCTACCCGCCCTGATCATCCCATGTATTTAATCTTGACTCTCACAAAGTACCAAGCCTTTGCTCCCTGAACCCTGGACCATGCACACGCGGGCTGAAATAAAACATCTCTGTAAAACCCCTGCAAAGGCCCTTCCCGCTCTTTTACTTGCTTTCACTCCAAGCAACACCAGATGCAAGAGTTGTGGTTTGTACATTGTACTGAATCATTTGTTCTGTACTCCCCCAGGTCTGTGGAGTTGATTCAGCCCTCCCTTCACCCCTCTCCGCTGGCAGGATCTCATTGGTTATGGTTCGGTTTCTCCCCTCCCCTCTGGCTGAGTTTAAAATTCCCCACCATACTTTGTTCTGCCTCTCTCTCTTCCCTTGGAATCTGATTGGGAATAAACTGCTGGACAATATCCAGGGAAAAGGAGCCTCCTTTGTCTTTTACCCTTGTCCATGTGGGTTCCACATTCTCCCCTGGTCCAGAGCAAGCCCAGAGGGACCAGAGAGAAGAAAGAACCCACAGGGATGAGGCTGAGCCACAGCCCCATTCCTAATTTCTCACAATCTACTCTCCTACACAGAAACTCCTGAAAATCCATCCCAGGCACATTAAACACTTCTTGTTTGGGCCCCTGAGGGCCACGAGGATTCTTATGAACTCCCCTCCCATCAGTCCCTCCTGGGCAGTGCTGGGCATTAGCGCAGCTCCTGGGGCTGTCCAGGCACCAGCTGCTGCCACAGGGCTCGGGCTTGCTGCACTTGGGTATTAAACACGACAAATCTGGGGAGGGGCACAGCCCTAGAAACCAGGACTTTGCCCTCAGGAGCTTGGAGCTGCACAAGGGGAATAAAGGATCCCCTGCACACACCGATTCCCCCGGCAGCAGCTCTGCCCCACCAAGAACAGGGCTGTGTTTGGGAGAGGGAGGATGGCTGGGATGGCACCTGGCATGAGACAGCCACACGTTGGGATGAAGAGCTCATCAGGTTTTTTGCAGAGGGCCCATTAGCAGAGGATATCTCCCTCGGAGATAAGGAACTCTGCCCCATTTGGTTTCCACAGTTCATGAAGATGGTGATAGAACACATACTTTTGGGCACATCTTCACATTGTAACCCAGGACACTCTGGGGCTAAGTTTCTAAACTATTAACTAGATTTTAGGGCTTTTAACTCTCTTAAGGCACTTATAGTATATTCTCACTGAAAACTAAAACACCTACTTCATATCTATGTAACTTAATAATATTCCAACTTACTTCAAACTAAAACTTAGACTTGTACTTCATGTATGTGGCTTAACATATCTTAATTACTTTAAAGGGTTTAATTCAATCCCTGCATTCTTCTCTCTCTCTGAGGGACTCAGAGAACCTTCCATTTAACACAGTCTAACAGGCTCTGACATTGGAGTGGGGCCCCACAGGGAAGGACGTTGGGAGCCCTTATTAGGGAAGATCCTGCTGCTTTCTGCCACTTTTAAGGGGTTATAAATTTGGGGGGGGGGGGGGGGGGGGCTTCGGAGATTTCCCAGTTAGTTTTTGGGTGGAAGTGACCCCTTTTTAGGGAGAATCCTGATGCTTTCTGCCAATTTCAGGGATTCTAAGAGGCTTGTAGTGGACGCACTTCCATGGGTTCTGATATCACCCGCCCACACATCAAACTGGTCCGGACTGGTGCTCCCAGTGCTGCATGGGGTGGGCAGTGGGGACCCCCCCATGGCACAGCACAGCTGCTTTGGGGCTGGTGGCACCGCCCGGCGCTGGGCATGGGGCGTGTTGGGGGAGCTGGGGCCATACTGGTGGTACTGGGAGCTCACCTGCCTGGGGACCAACAGGACTCAGGTGAACGTGTGTGCTCCCCCCAGGGACCCCCAGCCTGGTGTCACTCTGCCCCCAAAGAGCTGCTCCCAGTATTGCCAAGAAAGCTTCCCAGTTTGCTCGGTCCTGTTTATTGGGGGCCAGAGGGGAAGGAGCAGGAGAGACCCCATGAGGGGAGCCAAGATTGGAAGGGAGCAGAACAGGCCCTGGCATGGATTGGGAATGGGGACCCCCAGGAAAGGTCATGTCCCCCCTTTCTCACCCTGCTCTGGGGCGCCTTGGGATGAGCCTGAACCCCAACACGGCACCAGGCCAATCCCAAAGGTGCTGGAAATCCTCTAAGATGCCAGGGGAATTTGGGGAGGGGGCGCATGGGGTGTGCCCAGACTGGGCCAAGAGCACAGCACTGCCCCAGCCCAACCTGCCCTGGCTCCATCCCAGCTCCTCCCACGGGATGCAACTTGTCGGGAAAATGGGGGGAGCCAAGGGTGGGCGCTGGGCCCAGGGGGAGCAGGAGAAGGGATGGAGGAGGGCCAAGGAAGGAGCAGAAGGGCCATAAAGAATAGGAAGTGGATGCAGAAAGGAGGAAGAGTGGGACCCCTACCAGTACAATTTAGGAGTACCAGCCCCCTCCCCCACTTTTTGGGGTTCCCAGCTTCTCTTTTCCCATGCTCTTCCATGCCTTCCCCGACCTCCCTTTCTCTCTCTCTCTCTCTCTCTCTGTTCCCCTATCGCATTTTGGTTGGCACTAAATAAAGTGCATTTCTGCAAAAGCAAACTGGTTTTGTCCCCTGCTGTGTCCTTTGCGCTCTGAGATCCATAAAAGAACCAATCACGACTCTCGATCGGGTTGGGCGGATCGTGACACACCTCAACAGCACACAGCCAGTAGAATCAGATGAATCAAGATGCCATTATCCCCACCCATAAAATTTTCTCTAGAAAGTCAAAGGGTGCTCAGTAAAACCCACTCACCCTTCAACAGCCCCAGTTTGCCTGTGGGCAAGTCTGACAGACAATAGAAATTGACTGTAGGCTATTGTGCCTTGAATGAAGTGACTCCACTGTGGGAGCTAAGACAGAGCACTGTGGATTTAATTACCATAAGCAGCTTGATAACCAAGATGCCTTGGCAAGAGCAAACAGAGCTTTGAAGACTCCATGAAGATTGGATCAAGACTGGTGACAGGAAAGAAAAATGAATCAAGTAGAAATATTGCAAAATGTGTAATCTTCTCTGTATGACGTTTAACCCAACCAATGTAGTTAAAAATGACCAGCTTTCCTAAAAATGGTATATAAACACGTGTAGCTGAGAGTAAATTTGGATTCTGATCAGCAGTCAGTAGACCCCCTCTCTCTCCCAGTTGTTGATTCTCCAGTGCTGAGCGCTGCCGTGCCGGACACGCTGGATCTCCAGGAGCAGCTGGAGCCCAAGGCAGCAAAGTGGCACCATTGACATTGCCAATGCATTTTTCTCCATTCCTTTGGAAGCAGAGTGCAGGCCTCAGTTTGCTTTCACCTGGGGGGAAATGCAGCACACCTGGAACCGACTGCCCCAGGGGTGGAAACACAGCCCCACCATCTGCCACGGGCTGATCCAAGCTGCACTGGAAAAGGGTAAAGCTCTAAAACATCTGCAATACATCAATAATATAATTGTGCAGAGGAACACAGCAATAAAAGTATTTGAGAAAGGAGAAAGGATCATGCAGATTCTGCTGGAAGGAGCTTTTGCTATTGAGAAGAGCAAAGTCAAGGGACCTGCCTGAGAGATCCAGTTCCTGGGAGTAGAGTGGCAAGATGGACACAGCCAGATCCCCACTGAAATGATCGATGAGATCATCACAGTGTCTCCACCAAGCAGCAAGAAGGAAACACAAGCTTTCCTAGGGGCCATAGGTTTTTAGAGAATGCATTCCTGAATGCAGCCACATTGTGAGCCCTCCCTCCCTGATCACCCTAACAAAACCAATTCCAGCTGTGGCCCTGAACAGCAACAAATCTTCACCCAGACCAAGCAGAAAATTGCTCATGCAGTGCCCTTGTCCCAGTCAGGATGGGACCAGAGGTGAGGAATGTGCTTTACTCTGCAGCCAAGAACAATGGCTTGTCCTGGAGCCTTTAGCAGAAGGTGCCTGGGGAGACTCGAGGCTGAGCACTAGAATTCTAGAGCCAAAGTTACAGAAAGTCTGAAGCAATCTACACTCATGAAAAAAAAAAAGAAAACAAACAACCCAACAAAATCTTATCCATCTATAATAAGAAAATTCAAGCCACCTCAAAAGAAATTGTCACAAAAGCATAGCTCCTCCTGGCACCCTGACTCCCAGTGCTGGGGTGGATGTTTAAAGAAAAGGCTCCTCTACCCACCACACCACTCACACCACATGGAGCCCATGGATTGCTCTCATCACACAGCACGTCCAGATTAGAAACACAAATCACCCTGAAATTTTAAAAACAGTTAAAACCAGCCACAAGATAAAAACTTTAGTCTCACTAACAAAAAGGAGCAGAAACAAGTAACCCAGGCTAAAAAGCTCCAACATACAGCCAACTACCAGCAGAAGAAACACGCTGTGCTCTTGTCACTGACAGTTTCTGTCTCATGGTTGAGATGAACCAGAAGTGGAAAGTGGCTGCAGGGAGCCCCACACGACGAGTCACACAAGCTACTGAAGGAGAAGGTGAATCAAGTGCACTTGCTGAACTCAAAGCCATTCAGCTGGCCCTGGAACTGCTGAAAGAGAGAACTGGACAAAGCTCTACCTTTATAATGAATCATAAATAATAACCAATGCTATGTGGAGTTAGCTAGAAAGGTAAAAAAAGGCCAGCTAGCAACATAAAGGAAAACCAATTGAGGCTGCTGATGAGTGCAAAAACATTGCCACTCAGACAAACTATCTGTAAAAGTCCATCATGTAGACAGCCACGTCCCCAAAAGTCAGGCTAATAAAGAACACTAAAACAAGGAGCAAGTAGATCAAGCTGAAAAAATAGAGATGTCACGAATTAATTTAAATTAGCAACATAAAGGCAAGTTTTTCCTAGCTCAATAGGCCCATACTGCCTCAAGCCATCAAGGCAAAAATGCTACCTATAAGTAGGCACAAAACTGAAAAGCGGATTTAACTATAAATTGCATTTCTCAAGTTGTCCCAAACTGTAAGACGTGCTAAAACCCAGCAAGCCAAGTTGATAATATGGGGGGCAGTATTCCAAATATAAGTAGAAAGAAGCCCAGCAAATGAACTACATCACACGGCCTCAAACCCCCCAAGGCAAGTGCTACGTGATCACAATTGTAGAAGCCACTACTAGATCATTAGAAACCCACCCTGTACCTCACACTACTACTCAAAACACCATCTGAAGCCCAAAAAAGCAAGTCCTATAAAGACACAGCAGCCCTGAGAGAATCGTCAGACAACAGGACCCATTTCAAGAACAGCCTTAGAAACACCTCAGCCAAAAACCAGGATATTGAATAAATAGATCATATCCCTTATCACACACCAGCTGCCAGGAAAGCTGAACTGTACAACAGACTACTTCAAATTACCCTAAAGGCACTTGGCAGGGAAACATCCACAAATTGAGAAATGAACTTGACAAAAGCCACCTAAATAGCCAACACCTGAGAGTCCATCACTCAAGCAAGTCCTGCCCAGTCTGAAGCCTTGCACACACTGGATGGGGATAAAGTCCCTGTAGTGCACATAAAAGGTATTTTAAGACTGTTTAGATTAGGCCCACCTCAAGCAAAGGCAAACCAATCCCTACAAACTGTTTTGCTCACAAACCCAGTTACACTTAGTAGGTAATGCAGAAAGATAAAGAAACCCATTGAGGACCACAGAAAAACCTAATCTTAAGTGAGAAGTTTGTGTAAAGTTGCACTTCAGATAAAAATACATAGCAGAGTTTAAAGAAGGTATTAATTCAGGTAGGATGCAGATGGTAATAGAATAAGGAGTAGATAATATTTTAAGTTGCAATGCAAGATGCAAGCAGAAGTATACATTCTATCACCATTTGCTGAAACCAGGTGGAGCAGGGCTCCTTATCTCTTCCATGACCCATCCCTCACAACTCCTCCCCACAAGGAGTTATACCTTATGGGAGATGCCCCACCCAAGGAGAAAAGCCAAGTATTTCCAACCTAAATAAAATCTGAAATTTGAAACATCAGAGCAGCCTTTCCCACTAAATTCCCAGAAGTAGACCAGGCCTATCTTCATCACCACTAGATGTCAAAAAAGTAACTACATCCTTCTCCAAAACCATTGCTTTAACAAAACCACATCTGTCCCTCCAAGAAAACTACAGCTACCATTATTCAGACTGTAACCAACACCCTGAGCAACAGGGTTACAGGTTGCATTCTGACCTTGCCAGTGTCTTAGTCTTTATATTACTAACTTTTATTTTCATTATCCCAGTGAAAAACTGCTATTCTAAATCCCGTATCTTTGCCTGAGAGCTCCTTAATTTCCAAGTCATGTTAATTTAGAGGGAGGGAGTTTACATTTTCCGTTTCAAGAGAAGCTCTAGAGCTCCTCAACAGACACCTGTCTGTCAAACCAAGACAGTGCCCTGCTGCAGCTCCATCCCCATGGCAGGATCCGTGCTGGATGATCCCCAGGGACCCCCGGTGGGCAGAGCCCCCCTGAGCCCTGGTGCTGCTGATCCGTGTTGGGAAGACACCTGGCTGGGGGCTGCACACCCTCCCCGTGGCCTGGATTTTCTCTCAATTTCTCTTTGTCCTTCCCAAACACCCAAAACCAGGGTAAAAATAGAGATGTTAAATAACGACCTGCTTGGGGACACGGGGGGATCTTCCAGGGGATGCGGGGGACGCTCGGATCCAGGGATTTGAGGGGTCCTGGGGGGGACCTGGGGGTTGCTCAGGGCGTTGGGCACCCCAGTTCCAGCGGCTCTGGCTGCGCTGGGAGACGGCTGGGAGAGGAGGAGGAGCGGGAGGAAGAGGAGGAACGGGAAGAGACGGAAGAGAAGCAGCGGGAGGAAGAGGAGGGACACAGGAGGAGCGGCAGGAAAAGGAGGAGCGAGTTTGGAGCCACGCGCTTCTCCCGCCGGCTCACTGAGGCCGCAACTTCCCCGGGTCCGGCAGCATCGCCCCCGAAATCCCGCAGGTGAGCGGGGAGAGGGAGATCGCCCCAAATCCATCATGGGGGGCTCCGGGAGGGTTTTATTTTTCGTTTCATGGGATGTTTGGATCTTGCAGGAGCCCAAAGCCGAGACGGAAATGGCCCTGGTGAGATCCTGGCGGCTCCCCCGTGGCGATGGCCCGGTATCGGCGGGGAGGGGGCGATATCAGTTCTGGGGATCCCCGGCAGAGCCGGGGGGGAAGGCGGGAGCCCCGGAGCGGGGAGAGCTCAGAGAGGCGATCCCGGAGCCGGGGGACCCCCGGCAGCCTGGAGGGGTGCGGGAGGTTGGTGCTGAGCGGGCTCCGGGCCCCCGAGGCTGAAAGGGGTGCTGACTGCTCCAGCTGCTCTTGGGCAGCGCCACCATCAAACCCAACGCGCTCAGCCCTTGTTTTCCCCCCCAAACCAGGATTTCCCAAACCTTGTCTGTATTGCAGAGAAGGAGGAGGCTGTGAGGACGAGGTCGATGGCGCGGGAGCCACAGGCAGGTGAGGAGGAAGTCAGTGCCCCTTTCCCCCTGTGTCCTGCTCCATCTCCCAGCCCAGCACAGCCCCGGCTGCAGTGCAGCCCTGGGGGGATCTCCTTGCCCTTGCCTCTGGCACGGAGGCAAATCCCATCCTGTCCTTGTCCTTCCTCCCCCAGACAAGAGCTGAGCACGGACAGCAGGGAGGACAAATCCCCGCGGCACAGCCTTGGGCAAGAGGCCGTTTGCAGCGGTTCCACGGGGCAGGAATGCAACGGGGAGGAAAAGCCCCGCAGATTCCGCAGCAGGAGGGGCTGCAAACGCACAGCCCGGGGATCCCAGCAGGAAAGAGCCAGCCCGGGCTGGGGAGGCGGCCGGAGCTCGGAGCTGGGGCTGCGTGAGCAGCTTCACCATGGGGAGAAGACCCACAAGTGCTCAGAATGTGGGAAGGGCTTCAGTAGGAGATGGGACATGATCAGACACCGGAGAATCCACACGTGGGAACGGCCCTACGAGTGTGGGGAGTGTGGGAAGAGATTCAGAGTGAGCTCACACCTGACTGTGCACCAGAGGATCCACACGGGGGAGAGGCCTCACGAGTGTGATAAATGCAGGAAGAGCTTTCACACCAGCTCCAGTCTTCTCAAGCACTCTCACATACACAGGGATGAGAGGCCCTTCTGCTGCCCTGACTACAGGAAGAGTTTCAAGCGCAACTCACATCTCATGATCCACCGGCTCATCCACATGGGAGAGAGGCCTTATGAGTGTGATAAATGCAGGAAGAGGTTTCAGGGAAGCAGCAGTCTTGTCCTGCACTATCGTACTCACTGGGATGAGAGACCTTATGAGTGTCATGACTGTGGGAAGAGCTTCAAGCAAAACTCCACCCTCACTGTCCACCGGCGCATCCACACTGGGGAGAGACCCTACAAGTGTCCCGAGTGTGGGAAGAGCTTCACACAGAGCTCTGCCTTGACCAGACACCAATGGAATCTCCACTGAGGGAAGCCCTGCAAGTGCCCTGAGTGTGGGAAGAGCTTCGTGCCCTGCTGCAGCTCCATCCCCATGGCAGGATCCGCGCTGGATGATCCCCAGGGACCCCCGGTGGGCAGAGACTCCCTGAGCTCTGGTGCTGCTGATCCCTGTTGGGAAGACACCTGGCTGGGGGCTCCACATCCTCCTGGCTCCTCATGGCCTGCATTTCCTTTGCATTTTTCTTTGTTTTTTCCAAACACCCACATCCAGGTAAAAATCAAGATGGTCAACTAAGACATGGTTGGGGACATAGCGGGATCTTTGAGGGGATGTGAGGGACACTGGGTTTCAGGGATTTCAGGGTTTCTGAGAGGTACATGGGTATTCTCCTTTCTTTGTGCACCCCAGGCTAAACTGCTCCGGCTACACTGCGAGACCCTCGTAGAGGTTCTGGGGCAGCTGATCAAGGACCCCCTGCCCTGACACTGTCCCTGTGTCCCATCCCCTGCTGTCCCGTGTCCAGGATCCCCCTCTCCTCCCTGTCACTCCCCTTGCCCCCAGCGCATTCATATCTCACCCTACTCCTGCTCCCATCCAAGTCCAGATTCCATTCCTGCTCTCATTCTCTCTCCCCATCCCCTATTCTATGACAGGTTGCTGTTCCCATATTACCAGTCCCATAATCCCAGTCCTTTTACTTTCCATGTATTCTTAGTCCCACTCCAATTCTCATATTTTCATTGCTATATTTCCTGTCCATTTCCCATATTCCCTTTCCAAATCCTGTTCCTATATTACCATTTCCAATCCCAGTCCCATCATCTTCATGCCCATCCCATATTCTCTCTCCAATTGCTATTTCCACATTCCCTGTCCTATTCCCATTCCCACTTCCGATTTTCATTCCCATTCCCATGTCCCTTTCCCAGTTTCTGTCCCCATTCCCAGCGCTGAAGTGTGTAACACAGAAGCCTCTCTGAGTCCCTTGGAGAGTGAACAGAAGACAAGAATTAAATTAAAAACCTTTTTAGAAATTAAAGTACATTAAACCACATAGACATGAAATAGATGTCTGTGGTTTAGTTTTAAGGAAGTACAAAGATTAGTTTGCATAGATATGAAGTAGAAGTATATATCTTAGTTTGAAGCAAGGAAAAATATGTTTTACGTTCCTTAAAATGTAAAAACCTTTGAATCTGATGTGAAAAAGAAGCTGCAGTGAGAGCTCAAACACACAGCTCTAGACAGAATAAAAATATAGTAATAAAATTTCTTATACACTTAAAATAAAACAGATAGGCCATGTGCACAAGTTATATGTAAACTTTCATATTAAAAAAACCCAGAATTCTAATAGGTTTAGGAGAAATGCTTTAGGTTCTTGCTTTTGGCTCATTGGGTAATTTGTAAATAAAAATCCATGTATTAGATCCAGAGCTCTCTCTCGCTCCTCTCTCGTTGCTCTCCCTTCTTCCACCACCATCATCATCGCCACTACCAGCACGGGAGAGAAGAAGAGAAAGATGAAGAAGAGAAGAACAGAAGAAGAAAGGCCAGGGAGCATCTGCCTCTGGAGACTCTGCACCAGCCGCAGCTTCAGCCTCTTGCAGCAGAGAGCTGCTCCTGCTTCCATCGGGACTTTATGGCAGAGAGATTGAACAGGGACTGGAGAGCCTTGGGCTCTTTGCCTTTGGAGCCTGACGTGCCTTCACAAGAAACAACTTTACAGCAGCCAGCAACTGCTCTGCTCTGGGAAGATCTAAAGCCACAACCAATCCCCACAGCCAGTGCCACTCCCGGTCCCTGTCCCCATTCCCCGTCCCATTCTCGGTCTTAATCCTGTAATTCTGGACCATGTCCCTTATTCCTTGTTCCCTTCATGCTCTCAGTCCTGTAGTCCAGCTCCCTGTCCCCATTCTATCAGCCAAATTCCTGGTCCCTGTCCTCCTTCCAGTCCCCTTCCCATACCTGGTCCCATTCTCAGTCACACTGCATTATTCCCATTGGCATTCCCAGTCCCTGAACACATTCCCTGTCCCCTTTCCTAGTCCCATTCCCAATTCCATTCCCTATCCCTGTCTCATATTCCAGGTCTTGGTCCCTGTCAAGGTCCCTGTACCCAGGACAAGTGCAGAATTCCCAGTCCCTGACCGCATTTCCATTCCCTATCCCCATTCTAGGTCTGCATTGTTATAAATTTATCTGTAATAAATAGATCAACTCCAATAAATGGAATCAATAAAGAATTTATTGAGCGAACGGCAGCAAGCAAATCAGCGTTGGGCGTCCGGGGAGTCTCCGCTCCACCAGCGGTGCGCACCCCACTCCGTGTCAGTCCGTCTGTTATTTTCATCTTCTCCCGTGTCCATGCCTTTCAGCATCTTCTCACGTTCTTTCTGTGTCTGCACAGCCAGTTGCTGGGGGCTCCTCTGGCTCCTGGTGGTTGTGGGGAGGAAGGCCGTGGTCTTCTTTTAGCCATTGGTTGACTTTTTCCTATCTTTTTTTCCAAGCATCCACAAACTGGGCACATACACATACAGATGTTTGTGTTATTTGAGATATAATCTTTCAGCTATCTTAAGCAAGTTCCAGTGGTCTTTTGGCCGTGTTCCCTAATTTAGCAATGTTTGATTAGCAAAGTCTTACACGTACTCTGTTACAATTCCCCCTTTTTATCATTTTTGCTGATCAAATCTTTGCAATTCTGCATGGCTCAATTCTAACCCTTTGTCCTGTATAGGCTCATATTGTGCTCTTACCAACATTAAGTGCAGGGCTTCCAGCTTTCTTTTGACTATTGAATGATTTTGTTAAAAATACATGGTCCAAAGGTCGACACTAAAATCACCAATATTAGGGGTCCTGCGATAGTGGACAGTAGGGTAGTTAGCCATGGAGAATGGTTAAACCAGGACTCATACCAGCTCTGCTGCAGTTCTCTTTCTTGTTTTTGTTTCTCTAGGCTCTCCTAGAGTTTAGTCATGGTATCCCTAACAACTCCAGTATGGTCTGCTTAAACACAACACTGTTCCCCTAG
Source organism: Erithacus rubecula (assembly GCF_903797595.1). Lineage (NCBI taxonomy): Eukaryota > Metazoa > Chordata > Aves > Passeriformes > Muscicapidae > Erithacus > Erithacus rubecula. The sequence continues at coordinate 15,381 of NW_027635955.1, read as the reverse complement.
TGCAGCACATAATCCTCCTTGTTGTAAAAACATAAGGTCAAGTCCCCTATGGTTTTGCAATACTACTTCTGACAGTGATCTTAACCATTTTTCTAATGCACTGATTGATTTTTCAATTGGAATTACGTCCTTATCTACAGCTATTCCGAGTGATAGAAACTTTTGGTTCTGCAGCACAAGTGAGGTTATCCCTGTCCCTGCACCTGCAATTCCTACAGCCATCAGGGTGGCTATAGTCAAAGCGATAAATGGTTCTCATTTTTGTAAATGAAAGTTTGGAGAGCTCTGATTATCATACACAAATTCTTCAGGGTGGTATGTGATTCTGGGAATAATCATCACTTGTCATCTTTGGATTATTCCCCCGCTGTTTTCTCTCTTGGGAGGTATACATTTTTTTGGTTTCCATTCTACACTAAGAGCTTTATTTCTTCCTGCTCCTGGATTGCAGTGTGATGCAATTGTTTCACATCCCCAGTGTGCACAATAATACTGTCCAGGGCTATTACAATACTCTCGTCTGGGGTTGGAGTTGGACAGAAATAGAATCCTTTCAGATTTGAACAAGGGCATATGGGCACTATTTGGCACAGAGTGATTGTGAAACTAGGTGCTCCAGGAATTGTAATAGTCTGTACCACATGTTGATTTTCCTATCTAATTAAGAATCACTTAAATGGTTGATGGAGGTTACCTTCTGCCCATGCTCCTTTTTCCCATATGCAGCCTAAAATGATTATCAATTACATAAAGTAAAAGAAAAGTGGTGGATTCCTTTTCTTAATTAAAATTCCCCTTGCTGGTTCCCTTAATGCTGTAATTTTGACCTCGGTTTCTGTGCCTCCCTTATGTGAAAGGCTGGGGGATTTTGTGGTCGGAGTCCATAGGATGTGTTTATGCTGACCCCTGGGGCTTTCCAGCATTCTCCACTTCCTTACGTCTCTGCCTCCTTTGCCTACACGTTTTCCTACAAATTTTACACCTTATGCATGCAAAAGGATAACATATACACTCTTTTCCAAGACATACTATGGTATCAACTTGATTCATTAGTTCTTTTATGCAGTTTAAGATCAGTGTCTCTGGGTTTCCCCGGCATTCCCACTGCTCCTCAGGGAGGGCTCCTTTCACTCAACAGGCGTCCAGCCCCACTCAGCAGTTCCAATGGCAGTTTCTGTGGTGAGTGAGACAAGATAAGGTCCTTCCCAACGAGGAGTCAGTGAGGTCCCTTTCTGTGTTCTAATTAGAACTCTATCTTCTGGTTTTATGTTGTGGATTGCAATCTCAAGTGGAGGTCTTTGCACGATGAGACTCTTGTTTAATAACTGACCTCGTCAAACCATGAGTTGTGTAACATACTGTTGGAGCTGGTGATTGTCAAGTATGGGATGGTCTCTGGGAATGTCTAGATCATATGGCATTCCATACAGCATTTCAAAAGGGGAAATTCCTACATCCGTACGAGGTTGAGTCCTGATATTATTAAGGCTAATGGGAAACACTTTACCCAAGACATCTTAGTTTTCATGGTTAATTTGGTTAGCTGTTTCTTTATTTCCCCGTTAATCCTTTCCACTTTTCCCAAGCCAAGGGGTATAATATTCCCATTTAGTTCCCAGGGCAGCAAAGACTTCATTATCTTAATGCTTATAGCAGTTCCATAGGGACTGCTACTCAGCCATCAGGAAGCTCCCATTTTCCTTCTTTAGCCTCTTTTGCTCCCATTTGTGCTAACTTGTTTTTTTTAGGGTTTGGTTTTTTTGGGGGGGCGGGGGGGGGCGGTGGGTGGTGGTGTTGTTTTTGGGGTTTTTTTTTTGTTTTGCTTTGGTTTGGTTTTGGTTTTGTTTTTGTTTTACTGTAAAGGTGAACAAATAATGCTTTTTCCCATGTAAGCAACAAAATTATGTGTAATATCATAACAACTACAGTGTAAAGATTCACTTTTAAAATCATCCCAACATTCATGACAGGGACGTTCAAATAAATCTAGCCCACAAGTCAGACATTTTTCTCGTGTCCATTCTTCTTCATTTTCTTTTTCTCTTATTACCAGCAAGGCCACCTTTTTAGCTTCCTGATCTGCTAGGTTATTTCCCCTGACTAGTGGAGTTAGTCCCTTTTGATGCCCTCTTAAATGAATTACTGCTATTCCTTCAGGCCCTCACAAGGCATGTAAAATCTGAATTATTAATTCCTGGTGTATCAATCCTTTTCCCTGTGAGTTTATTAATCCCCTTTCTCCCCAGATTTCCCTAAAGGTATGTACTATGCCAAAAGCATACTTAGAATCTGTATAGATGGTTCCCACTTTTCCTTTTAACAACTTGAGTGCTCTTAAAACTGCACACAGTTCACAAGCCTATGCTGACCAGCGAGGACTTAGCAGGCCTGACTCAATTACCTCAAAAGTTTTACCATTAATTATGGCATGTCCTGATTTCCTCTTACCCTTAATTACCCAGGGTGATCTGTCCACAAAAATTTTTTCTCCAGTTTCTAATTCTTCTTCCTCAAGATCTGGCCTAATTTTGGTTTGCTCTTCAATATTCCATAAACAATCACGTGTAATAGATTTGATTGCTTCCCCGTACAAAAATTGGGCCAGATTTTGTAAACAGGTGTGCTGGGTTGATGTTACAATGCTTTGTATCCCCAAATCGTGTGCTGTTCATGCTTGGGAGGTTTGTTTTGCCCAGTGTCGCCGCCGCTGGCTGGGGCTGCCGCGCTCCTCCCCGCTCGCCCTCCCCCTGCCCCGCTTGCTGCTCGTCTTGCTGCTTGGCAGCTGCTGCTGCTTGGCTGCCCCCCACTTCTTTTCCTCCCTCTTTGCTTGGCTTAGCTACTTCTTGCCGCTTTTTTGCATCTTTTTCCCTTATTAGCTAGGAATACCACCGGAACCTGATTTGGACTCCACCTGATCTGAAAGATCCAGAAGATCCCGGACTCTGTTCGTGACAAGACATACACTCCTGGGGGGCTCCTTTGGGAGATTTTCCCCCTAATTTTGTCCCAAACCAGGACAAATATTTTGGTGTCCAATGTGCGACAGGAGGAAATGGAAAAATCTTTATTACTTTGTAACTGTGTATTGGTATAGATTTATAATGTCTTTTGGGATGGAGGCTGGCATGTGGGTTTTGTTAGTAGGGTTTTTTGAGGTTTTAATACCTCTCTGGTGTCTAGGGCTATTTTCCTATCCGGAAATAGCTCCAGTCCTGTCTCTTATCTGTAGCTTTTGTACTAGAGGGATACTGACCAAAATATTTATCGGGCTGGGCTTGGCTGTGATGGCTTGTAAGAGGCTTATGAAGATGCTGAAATTGGTTCCAGGGATATCTTCTCGATCCTGGTTATGGTTATGCATTCCGTTTGTTAGAGGAGAAGCAGGGGAGGAGGCTTTTCAGCCTTTGTTTTCCTTTCTCTCCTCTGAATTTTTTACATCTGTGAGACATGTGCTGCCATCAAGCAGGCCAAGCGGGTGAAGCCCCTCTGGGGGGCAATGGTCCAAGTATAAGTACGGAGAGGCCTGGCAGATTGACTACATCACACTGCCTCAGACCCGCCAAGGCAAGCGCTACATGCTGACTATGGTGGATAATGCAGAGAGATGGAACAACACGATGTGTACCTCAGGGAGATTTGGTTATGGGGTGAGACAGAAGGAAATGTGTAAGTGTTGAAGGTCTGAGCAAGTGAGATGGAAGGAAATGTGTAAGTGTTGAAGGTTTGAGCAAGTGAACTGAAAGTTTTTACTGAATGAAGTTTTTAATATGCTCATAATATGGAGATAAGGGGTGGAATGTCCTGGGGTGACGTTGCGATGCTTTGTATCCCCAACCATGTGTGCTGTTCATGCCTGGAATTATGTTTGGTGCTCTCAGAGTTGCTCTGACAGTGCAGGTTCGTTTTGTCTCGTTAGCCGGCGCCCCTGCCCCATCGTCTGGGCTGGGGTTGGGCTGGCGGGTGGGGCTGCCGCTCTGCCGGCTCGGCGGCTGCGCTGGCGGGCTTGGCTTCGCTCCACCTTGCTTTGCTTCGCTTCTGTTTTTTCTTATTAGTTAGTATAGCTGGGAATACCACCCAAACCTGGTCTGGACCGGGACCTGGGAACATCGAGTAGCATCTGGAATCTGCATTTTCGTGACAAGCATTACACCTTCTGCCCTCCCTGGCATCCAAAACCTTCTGAGTCTGTACATCCTCTCAGACTGCTGAAAGAGTTTCCTTTGTCATCTGTGGCTGTTTTTTCTTGTGCTGGGGAATGTTTTTCCTTTGTGTGTTTGCTAAATAAACAGATTTTTTCCACTTTTCCTCCGAGGAAATTCTTCCCGAACCCAGTGGGGGGGAAGGGAGGAGTTGTGGGGGTTTGTTCTCTAGGGGCTCCTTTTGGAGATTTTTCCCCAAATTTGTCCTAAACCAGGATAAATATTTTTGGCGCCCAAAGTGGGGCTGAGAAAGTGGAAAAAACATTATTACTTTGTATTGGTATAGATGTTGTTTGGACTTATAATGTCTTTTGGAAGGGAGGCTGGCATGTGTTTTTGGTCACTAGGGTTTTTTGAGGTTTTAATACCTCTCTGGTTCCTAGGTTTATTTTCTTATCCAGAAATAGCTCTACTACTGTCCCTTATTCATAGTTTCTGTAGTAGAGGGGCACTAACCAGAATATTTATCGGGCTGGGCTTGATTGCAATGGCTTGTAGGAGGTTTATAAAGATGCTGGAATCAGTTCCAGGTGTTATAAATGATTCATGCCAATTAAATTGTATCAATATTGGCAAAATTGTGGCATTATAATTAATCAATAATTGTATCTAATTGCTATAAGGAAAAAAGAGATAAAGGAAATGGTTGAACAAAGCAGAAAAACTCAGCGTCCAGATGTGAGGTGGCAGGAAGGATAGGAAGGGTATGGGTCTAAGAACAATTGGCTAGAAATAGGCTTTTGACCTTGAACTGTGCCAAATTGGGATGATTCCAAAGAGTTGGTCACTGGACTGAGGCCTCTTGTGGGAATATATATTTATGATATAAATATATAAATAAAAAAAAAAAATATCTGGACTCATGCTTCATGGGTAAAAGGACTCATACAAAATAAAGACTGAAAAATTATTTCGACACCAGGACACCTAAATATAAAATTAAAAAGAACTAAAAAATTGATTCAAACCTTTTAATTTGGGTTTAAAAAACATATTTAAAAATTGTAATGAATTCACGTTAAGGCTAAAGAAGATATTTGGTGCCCAAAGGCTGCAGTCTATATGAAATTGGCATAAAACCAGTGTACCTTGGGACCAAAGGGGGATGTAGTTTTTATACATATATGGTGAAAAATGTTATTTTATAGCATTACTGTTTGAAATATTAATTTACAATTGTTTTGAGAGGTGCATGATTGAAATTTAGACATTTTGAATTAACTGCCAACTGCTGATAAAAAAGAATTAGATTGTTTGATCAATGGAAATGTCCCAGGTGAATTGAAAAATTCTTCAGGAGCCTCTGGCAGTCAACTTGAACTGATTTATTTGAGGAACTTCAACTCCAGAAAAAGGGACTGGTAACACCTGTTATTAAGGGTGTCCAAAAACAATTAACAGACTGGGAATGTACTAACTGTGACTTAAAGCATTTGTGTTGTTGGTATGTTTGTTTTAATTCATGATAGAAAATAACTAAGGCTAAAGAAAAAGAGAGACAATTCATTTGTTTAGTCTGTTTAGGTTGTGTATGTGAACAGGCAACTTTCGAAATATATTTCAGTGATTTTTTTTTTAAATGTTAACTGAACTGTACATGAAAACAATCTTTGTTGTAGTTGACATATCTCTGGAGCTTTAGCGGATTAAGAAAAAAGTATAGCTGATCAATTTAGGGAAAGAAATAAGACAGGACAGTGCTGCAAAACTACAAATAATTTGTGCCATCTTTGGAATGGAAAAAGTTAAAATGGACCATACAAACTTTATGAGGCCAAGGGTACCATAGAGAGAAAAATCCCAGGATGGAAACTTTGCTACTGAGAAGATTGACATGTCAGCTCTTGGCTGCAACCCCAGGGGCCTTGGGAAAAAGGTAGAAGGTTAAAGGTCCTGAGGATTCTCACCGGGCTCACCCTGGCAACTGGCCAAAGCCATAAGACTGCATGGAACAGAGTCCAAAACAAGCAGCACAAGAGCCAGCAATAAAGAAACAAACTATTCCTGATCCCTATGACAAATGCAATTGCTCTATGTGAGTCAGGGATAAGATGGAATCAGTTTTTGTGGCACATCCATATGTTAGTACTGCCTGTTACAATGGCAAAAGTTTTTTTTTATGGATATGTGCTATGTATTGAGTAAAAAGGAATTCAGGATTTAAGAGGCGAGCTCCCTATCCTGACAGTGATTAACTTTATTTTAGATATGAAAATTCCTTTTGTTTTGAAAAAGATGAGAATGAAAAAGGGCCCAATTAGAAAATAAATGAAAACCAAAAAGAAATAAAAAGGGATAAAGAAAAGATCAGAGGGAAAGAGTTAAGGGAATTAAATGAGCTATGTAAACAATTAAAAACAGCACGATGGCAACTGGGATTTGCCAACTTCAAATAAAAACCTTTTTCTAAATTTGATGCAAGAAATTGCCATAGAATTGGAATTAGAAGTTGATATAAAGAAACATAAAAGTCAGAGTTATTTGAGATATAGAAAATACCAAGATGTAGCTTTTTAAATCATGGATCAATATGATAAAAAGAGAAAATGAGGGATTGTTATACATGTGACTCATGCTAGTTAAATTGTAACTATATTAGCAAAATTGTTGCTTTATAATTAATAGAAAAATTGTATTTAATTGTTATAAAGCAGAAAGCATAAAGGGAATGGTTAAACAAAGCAGGTGGAATCATCCTCCAGTTGTTTGGTGGGAGTGAGGATAGTAAGGATATAGGTCTAAGAACAGCAACTAGAAATAAAACTTTTGACCTTGAATTGAGCCAAATTGGAATCATTCCAGGCACTGGACACTGGACTAAGGCCTGTTGTGGGAACATATATTTAATTATATAACCCTAAGCTCAGTGCGCCTGCACTCCCTGCGAGGTCACACAGAGAACACTGAGGAAGACCCAGAGCCTTCATCGGAAACAAGACCCCAAAAGGAGGAGAGACCCCGACCACTGGTGACGCATGGCAACACAACAGAGCGACGTGGATTTTGGGAATAGAAATGAGAAGGAGCTTTCCAGAAGCTTCTGTATTAATATGTATTAGTAACAGTATGTAAGTGAGATTTTTAGCTTGATTGGTTTGGTACGGTGTGAGAGGAAGGGCCCTGCCCGTACCCCTGGTCAGTTTTACTTCTGCAAACCTCAATTATACTAAATTACTCACTGCCAGATTTTGTATTTACTTAAATCTATGTAACTAATATATATTGATTGTATTCATTTATATACAATTGCTGTTATTAATAAATTGCTGCTGAACTTAAACTTGTTGTTTCGATTAATTGGACAAAATCGAACATATCTATTTATAACATTTTCTGAGTCTCTGAGAAGTTTTTGGGCAGTCATGGCCTCCAATTCTCACCTTCAAGGAGTCCATGAGGAGCCTGTTTTGGGGATGGACCTCAGTGGGACCCATTAATGCTTTGAGACACTTTGGGTTTTTCTTCTGACTGGGGTTCCTGGAAAGGTTTGTGCAATCTCTTCTCAGGTCCTGAGGTTCAAGGGCTCAGCACCAAATGCACTACGGGGCTAACTGGGATCAAGTAAGTCCTGACAAATCATGGCTCTGCCTTTCTTTCCCTCTGGTCCAGTGCAGTTGATTAGAAAAGTTTTTTTATAGAGTTATGGAGAAATATTTTAAAGAGCTTCTTAGAAATAAGTGTTCCTGTTTTAAAGAGTGTCTTTTATTACTGTTTCTCTTCAGAGCCAAGTTGATTGCAGCGTTCTGTGATTGGTATTGACCCAGGTTTTCTCTTCAGGAGATCTAGCCTGCCCAGAGAAGCTCTACCTTGAGGTCTGATCCAGTGTGGACAACCTTGCTCCACATTGCCCAACCCCATCCTGTCTGTCCTCAATCACCTGAGATCTGCTTTGGTTGGAGATCTGGCAGCATTCAGGGAAACAGGGGTTTTCTTCCTTTTCTCTTTCTGAGAGTGTTCCAAGGAGGTTTCTCTTTCCAAGGCAGAGCCATGCAAGATCTGTGTTAGGCCTTTGGACTCCTTGGTTCCACAAGGCCCTGTTGTGTCACCATGGACTCTGGGTTCTGTGAGGCTCTGTAGTGTCACAATGGATGTTTGATTCCATTGAGCCCCACAGTATCACAGTGCTCTTCTTTTTCCTGTGGCAACCAGCAGCAAACACCACTGGCAGAGCCACATGCCTGAGAAGAAGAAGAATGGGGGACATTTGGAGTGATGGTTTTTGTCTTCCTACGTCACAGTGCTGTAGGGTGGGGCCCTCCTGTCCTGGAGATGGCTGAACAGCGGCCTGCCCATGGAAGGGGGAAGAGAAAACAACCTCTGTGCATGGAACTACAACAGCAGAGAGGCCAGGCCAAAGGCTGTCTTTAAAAGTCTGTTAGCAGCAGAGGAAACATCAATGTGAGAGGAAAGATGTGTGCTAATGTCTTTGCAAATCACTTCATGGCTGAAGGGATGGCTGTTAGGGTCTCTGAATGGGTTGTAAAGTTTCTACTAGCTTTGGGCAGCAGGTTTGTTACTGGACCCACACAGTTTGGCTCCTGAACCAGACAAGAGTCTGCACAAGGCTGAACTTCTGACCTTTGGGGGGAAATGGCAGATTCAAGGGGGAATATGGGGTACACGGGTTGGGAAGGCTGTATCTTCCGAGTACCTTGGCCAACGGGGAAGAGAAGAGGGCAAAGTGTGGCCAGGAGTTAAGGATAAAAGGAGGCTGCACTCTCTGAAGCCTCGAGAGAGAAAAATCTGTGGGTGTGTGCCCTGTAAAGAAGCCACCTCCTAGGACAGTGGCTGCCTTTGGAGCACCAAATGCTTCCTCTCAACTGACATGAGGAAACTGGGATGGTGAGTTTTGTTTCCCATGAAAAAGAGCCAACATTGATATCCAGGGGCCTCTAACTGGGACTGGGCTTCCACCTGCTAAAATTTCATAGGGTGCAGGATTCCTCCCAGACCAAAGCTGCCACCACCGAGAAGCCTGGGTGCTGTTGGAGTGCCAAATGCCTCCTCATAACTGACATCTGAAAATGGGGATGTTGAGGTTTTTCTCCTGTGGAAAAAGGCACCGTTCTCCTTTATTGTTCTTTTGGGAGTGGGAATGGGTTTGTTGATGCTAAAATTCCCTATGTAACAGGATTTCTTGCAGACCAAAGCTGCCAACTCCTAGGACCATGGCTGCATTTGGTGTGCCAAAAGCCTCCTCTGAACAGACATCAGGAAACTGGGATGGTTAGATTTGTTTCACATGGAAAAGAGCCACCAGGGTCCTGTATCTGGGAATGGACTACCGGCCTCTCAAAGTCCATATGGCGCAGGATTTCTCCCAGACCAAAGCTGCCATATCCATGGACCATGGCTGCCATTGGACTGTCAAATGCCTTCTCCTAAGTGATATCTGGAATCTGAGATGGTGAGATTTCCTGTGGAAAATAGCCACCATTCCTATTCAGGCGCCTTAGCCGGGAGTGGGTTTCTGCCAGCTAAAATTCCACATGGCACAAGATTTCTGCCAGACCAAAGCTGCCACCACTGAGAAGCCCGGCTGCCTTTGTTGCGCCAAACGCCTCCTCCTAACTGACATCTGGAAATGGGGATGGTGATTTTGTTTCCTGTGGATAAGATCAACCGTTCATGTGCAGAGAACACAGGCCAGCCCTGCACTCCCCAGGCAGGGAAAGCCCCAGGATGCCCCAGAGGATGGAGCACGGCCGCTGCGGGGTGTCTGCCCGGCCCCTCTGCCGTCCTGTCCCTGGCCACGTTCACAGTGGGTGGCATGGGGCCAAGCTGGCAGCAGCCATCAGCCTTGAGGCAAGACCTTGAAGTTCACAGTGCTGTGGAAATGAAGCTTCAGCACAGAGACCTTTCCAAACTGATCTGCCCTCGTTCCTCTGAGTCTCTGCACAGAACATGGCGTGGAACAGAACGGCAGGAGGGGCCTGTGTGTCCCAGGGCTCTGGATTTGCACCACTTGAGCTCCACAGAGATGCAGGCAAAGTGAAGGAGCCAAACTTTATTGATGGAAAGCAAAGCAAAGGGATGAGCTAAGGGGAGCAAAAGGGATGGGCACAGTCTGAGGACTGGAGGGAGGAAACAGGACGGCTGGGAAAGGATCGAGAGTGGCCTGGCAAGCTCTTTCTCCAGCTCCCTCTTTGGTCTTGGTGGAGGTAGAACATTCCACAGGAAAGCAACTGGTGCCACAAGGAGTGGGTGGCATCAGGCAGCTCTGGGGGGAACCCTCAGGACTGCTGCATCCTGAGGGAAGACCGTTGGCCTTGACTTGTAGGCACCTGCAAAAACTTCAAATCAGCTGCCTCAGCTTCCAGGACCTCTCTTGGCCACATCCTGATGTGTGTGCAGGACAACTGCGAGGCACTGCTGGGACCCTGCGGGACAGGGGCAGCTGTCTCGTGTGCACGTAGCACCCTGTCACGGAGCTGGGCTCATCCCAAAACCACATCAACCATCTGGTGTCAGCAGGGAGGAGCAAGGAGCACTGGGCTGGCTCCTCGCAGGGTGTCTCAGCTGGGCTTGCACCACAACACGCCCCCGTTTGAAGGGCTGCTAATGCCCAGCTGCCAGAAATGCCCTCCTTGTTCTCTCCAAAGTGCACAGGAAGAGCCAATGAGCAGGATGCCTTGGGAGGCAAATCCTCCAAGCCTTTGCTGAGGCCAGGGACACAGCAAGATCAGCCAAGACTCTCCACGTTGCCTGGCCCACACAGCCCAGCTCAGTGCTGGCCCTGGCCCACAGCAGCTTCCACCAAGCGAGAGGCAAATGCATATGGCCAAGGGTTGAAAAGTTAACATATCGAAATATCCACTTATAACACTCCTGAGAACTCCCAAAAAAACCCAAATTGTCCCCGAATATCCTCCGAAAGTTAACTATGTTTGCTCCTGGCACGCATGAGTTGTTGAATCAGACCCTTTGGAGAGCAGGGCACAACTAAAGAGCTAAAAGAGAAAGTGGGGATTTGGAGCCTAATTTTTACAATCGTTTGGAATTCTGGGGTCCTCTGGCACAAATAATAGCATCAATTCTTTCCCCAGGTGTTGCTGCTGCTCAGGCATTGACTACGCTTGAGAAGCTGAGATGTTGAGTGAATGAACAGCTGAATATCACTTCCACTGTTTTGAAACAAATGCTTACAGATGTAAATAGCATTAGACACCCCACACTGCAGAATAGAGCTGCTGTAGAGTTTTTGCTATCAGCACATGGGCACAGGTGTGAGGATTTTGATTGGATGTGTTGGATGTGTCTTTCTGAGCAATCTGCATCCATTCACGACAAGATCAAACAACTGCAAGATAATATGAGGAAGTTAACTGTGGACAACTGGGGTTTGGATGAGTGGTTAGAAGGGTGGGGAATACCTGGGTGGCTGAAAGATACAATCCAAGGGGTTTGGATATTTTTGTTCGTTATTAGCACATTGTTTTATCCATAAATAAAGTTAGTGATTCGCTTGATAAAATAAAATAGAATATGATATGATATAGAATATCATAAAAGATAAGATATTATAAGAATACGATAATATAAGGCTAAGATAAGATAAGATAAGATAAGATAAGATAAGATAAGGATAAGATAACAAAGACGATTTTTCTGGTAAAAAAAAAAAGAAGGGGAATTGTAGTAATGCTGAACAAGGTTGAGATGGACATGTCTATATAAATCTGGGCCTTGTGTGGTGTGCCCCTGCCAAAAAACATATTTAGTTGCTATGTTTTGCTGTTCAGTTCTTTCTGCATATTTTGGTGTTTGCTCACACGCTTCTTTCACATGCCAGCTGGTTTTGTGCATTTCTTAGTTTAGACCAGTGTTTATAATAGGTGCACAGCATGAGAAACTTTTAGGAATTTTTTGGTAACTTGTTTGAAACCCCCCAAGGCCGCTGGAACATAAACTATGCTAAATTGGGAGAGAAGAAGTTGAAAACACAGAACACCAAGATTAGAAGATTCAAGATAACAGGAGGTGGTGAAACTGCATGTGACCACCAATTACTGATTCTGGGGGGTTTGAATGGGTGGATCAATACCCTAAAATTACCAACTATAGAGTGTGTGCCCACATGGGTGATGGTTCTAGAAATGGATAATTAGGGTGAATTACAAACAATAAATCGGCTTCTGCAAAATCATATTGATCTGCTGTCCAGAAGTCCAGTTTGTTCCTGCAGGGGCTGTGCCCTATAGTGCAGGACTCCATCCCCTATAGGGCACAACCCCCATCCCCTATAGGGCACAGCCCCCATCTCCTATAGGGCACAGACCCATCCCCTATAGGGCACAACCCCCATCCCCTATAGGGCACAGCCCCATGTGTTGGGAAGGATGAGGAGTTGACAGGAAGGTCTTACAGATGTGTGTGTGTATAACAGAAAGATTTTTGAATGTAGAATCTGAAGAAGGAAGAGAGATGAGAACAAGTTTTGATGTAGAAGAAAAGAATTGCTGAGCCAGTCTTACTGGGTAACTAAGAAGGCAAAGGGCAGTGAGTTGGAAGGGGCTTTTATGACTCTGAGCAAAGGATAAATCCACCTCAAACAAAAGATGCTTTTACCAAGGAAAAGAATTTTTACAGGCAAACAAAAATACCATGTTGCAAGTAGAGAAAAGATCTCAGGATTTTCCACTGCAAGAAAACTGAAAAACAACTTCTAGCTTAAACTGAAACACACTAACTTTTTTGTGATTGGAAAACAGTAACAAGAATATTGTAATGTCAGTAGGTATGATAGGCTACAGGTGATAGTGAAGGGATTGATTGGTTGTCATGTCTTAGGATGCTCTGTAATGAAAATTTTTTAATGCATTGTAACCAGAACTAGAGGAAGCTTTCAGACAAACCCACAGATGTGGCTGTCAGGCTGTGGGCTGGGCTCTTGTCACCCACGGCCCGTGAATTGCTGCATCACATGGATACAATAAACAGCATTTTAAATGATAAATAAATTACTGCATCATTTGGATAGAATAAGCAGCATTTTAAAGAGCCCATCTGGAGTTCTGCATCCCTCATTTCAGTCTCTTACAATCAGAGAGTCTCACATGCAGCAGCTTGATGGAGTGTTTTGTTAAATGAATTTCTTTTGATTTATTGCCAATTCATGCCATTTTATTTCTTTTGGATAATACAATCTCTGATGACTAAAAATAAGCGCTGCTTCTGAAAGTGAACAAAATGAGAACACTGTGTCAAAATGCTGGTGGCTCAGTTCTTAAAACTCAGCAACAAAAAAAATGGCTTGAAGTGGTTAGTATTGATATTTACATTTGTTTATGAAGACAGGAAAATGCCAAAGTATTTTTTGCACTGCTCCATGTAGAGATTTTGCAGGTATTATATCTTTGTAAATAATTTACTGAATCCTACACAGAAATGGCAGGAAACAGAGTTCTATCTGCTCTTAAGATTCGATTGCAGGAATTGATAGGAAGTTGAAAGAAAGCTGTGAGTCAGCAGTGAAAAATGGTGTGGAAACAAAGGTCTTTTACATCAGCAATCCCATAACACCAAGGGCTCTGCACTGTTTTAGTTAGACTGTGCAGATGTCAGAATATATGATTCTAATACAATTTAGCATGGCCAAAACTGAGGAGAGTCACACTGACATCCAGTCTGGTTTACTCACACTCCAGTTTTAAGTTCTGTCATGGCTGTCAAAAGCTTCCCATTGCATTAAAGGATGCAGGTTCTTCTGCTGCATGCATTAAGGAGATGAAGAAAACAAACTTAAATTTGAGCAATTGCTCTGTTGTCACTAAGAACAAAATGGATATAAGTAATAAAAACCTCCCAAATGTATGCTAGAGAAAATTCTTCCTGGTCAGACACACTCAGTGAACATGGCTGTGTCCTGGTCAGTGTAAATACAGCCAGTCATCCATTTGGGCATGTCCTTAAAAACTGCATATGGACTGCACAGTCCTGTTAGGATACCTGCATTTGTACTGCAGTGTGAAATACAAGACCGGGTGCTGGGCAGGGGGAAACTTGTTGCTTCCTCTGAATGCAGTAAGGAGAGTTTTAGGGAAATTGCCATCAGCAGAAAGATGAAAGATAATTCTTTTGAATTTGATAATTATCTTGTTTTGAAAGATAATTCTTTTGTTTCCTGCATTTACAGTGCCTTTTGATCTTTTGGGAAACAGAAGTTGCTGATCTTACTTTCATCAAGCTTAAGTTTTCAGAGTGGTCCACACAGTTCATGGTATTCGCAGCAGTGTCTGTCAGTCACATGCTGTTGAAGATCTTCTGAAGATGAGTTTTAATAAATAATTAGTATTTCAAAGACCACTGGTGTGCAATGACTGCAGTACAATGACTGGAATGTGAGAGCAGTGAACTAACTTGCAGTGCTGCTGTGTTCTGCACAGCCTGGCAGCTAAAGCAGCAGTCCCTTTATTTGATATGCTCTGCCCCTCTGACCTGTCTCACAGCAGGCAAAACACAGATTTTCCTGCTGCCTGTCTGTCATTAAAGTGTGTCTGAAGGTGTTTGGCAGTTAGGGAGTGCATTAAAAATGCCACTTCAGTCAGTGCTGAGCTTCAGTGGCAAAAATGCCAACAAGCTGCTGTTGCTTTGCATGTGCAGAACCAAAGTCCTGCCAAAACACAGCAGTGGTGATTTGCTGATGTTGTCTGGCACTGTTGCTGTGGAAGGGTTATGGAGCAGAGAAAAAACACCAACAAGACACTCTCTGGCTTGGTGCAGAAAAGAGCAAGAAAGAGCAATTTATTGAAAGAAACCATTGCCTTAAATAAGACAATTCATGGAAAACAAAATACAAACAGATCATTGGTCAGAGAAGGAGACACCTGTCCTCCCTGACTTTCTCATGGACCTTGCAGGTGTTTATCTCTGTTATGATTCCTTGTCTTATGTTTACAATAGAGAAAAAGTCTCCAGCTTGGGAAAAATCCTGGATAGAGGCTGAGAAAATTTCATGGCCTGAGAAAAATACTTAGAACTTGAGAAAAAAGGCCTAGCTAAAATGTGCCTAGGCCTCCAGCAGTGTCCACAACTGGGACTGGCACCGGCTGTGGGGATTGGTTGTGGCTTTAGATCTTCCCAGAGCAGAGCAGCTGCTGGCTGCTGTAAAGTTGTTTCTTGTGAAGGCACGTCAGGCTCCAAAGGCAAAGAGCCCAAGGCTCTCCAGTCCCTATTCAATCTC
>NW_027635956.1:82789-105455 GCF_903797595.1 Erithacus rubecula | reverse complement strand
ATTTTTGGGGAAAATATGGAGGATTCTGGGAAATTAATCTTGCTAAATTTTTGGGGATTTTGAGGGATTTTTTGATATTTTTAATTCTCCTCCCTCTCCACCAAGGGGATCTTTAAGAGATTTTTAAGTGAATTTTTGGAGGATTTTTTTGAGGATTTTGGGTGAATTTGGGGGGATTTTTGGGAGATTTTTGGGGTGAATTTTATGAATTTTTTGGTACATCCTGGGAGGGGGGGGGGGGGGTGACATCGATGTCCAGCAGGGGGCGCTGCACCCGATTCAGCCTCTCCAAAATCACCGAAACTTCTTCTGCAAAAATGACCCAAAACCGCCCCAAAATCCACCCAAAAATCAACCATGAAACACTAAAATGTCCCAAAAATGCGAAATCCTGGAAAAAAACGGCACAAAAATGTCCAAAAATGCCCCAAATCCACCAAAATTTCCATTCGAAATCCCATTTTTTTTCCAAAATCCCTCAAAAAATCTCCCCAAAATTGCCCAAAAATCCCCTCAAAAAACACCAAATTCCCCCCAAAATCCCAAATTCACTCCAAAAATCGCCCCAAAATCCACCAAAAATCCCCCCAAAACACCCAAAATTTCCCCAAATTTCCTTCTCAAAATCCTCCAAAAATTCTCTCCAAATTCCCCCCAAATTACTCTTAACCCACCCCAAACACTCTTCAAAATTCCCCCAAATGTCCCCCCAAAATAATTCAACAATCTTGCCAAAATTCTTCCAAATCCACCCCAAAATTTACCTTCAAGACCCCAAAAATTCTTTAAAATATCCCCCAAAATTCCCTCAAAAAACCCCCAAAATTACCCAAAAATTCCATAAAACTCCAATAATTTCACTCAAAAATCTCCCCAAAAATCCCCTTTAATAAAACCCTCAAAATCCCAAAGTTCCTCCAAAAAAAATCCAAAATTGCCTCAAAATCACCCCAAAATTGGCCCAAAATTTTGTCTTCAAGACCTCAAAAACTCCCAAAATTATGCCCCAAAAATTCCAACAAATCCCCTCAAAAATCTCCCCAAATATCCCTCAAAATCACCCAAAAACCCCCAAAATTCCACTAAAAAAAAACTCAAAAAGCCCAAAATTTCCCCCAAAATTGCCAAAAATTCCCCCCAAAATCCCCCAAAATTACCCAAAAATCCCCCCAAAACTGCTCCAAAAATTCCCACCAAAATCCCCAAAATTCCCCCCCAAATCCACCAAAATTTCCTTAAATCCACCCCAAAATTTCCCCAAAACACCTAAAATTCCCTCCAAAAATCCCCCCAAAATCGCTCCAAAATTTCCACTAAAAATTTACCCAAATCCATCTTAAAAATGACCCAAAAAATCTCCAAATTCTCCCCAAATCCATCCCCAAAATCCCAAATCCATCCCCAAAATCCATCCCAAAAATGACCCAAAAAATCTCCAAATTCTACCCAAAATTCCACATCCATCACTAAAGATCCCCCCAAAAATTCCCCTCCAAAAACCCCAAAATCACCCACGCCTAAACCCCTCATTTGCATAATCCCGCCCCTTTATTAGCATAACCCCGCGGGTGGCGCCGCCTACCGAGCAGGTGCTGGCATTGCCTCCTGCAAACTCTCGCGAGACCGAGCTGCAGCATCGCGCCCAAATAGAGCGAGCAGCGAGGGGGCGGAGCCCCGGCAGGAGGGGGCGGGGCCTCTCAACCGCTTCGGCCAATCACGAAAGAGGTAACGTCGGCGCTGGGCGGGGCCAAGGCGTGATTGACGGGGGGGCAAAATAATGCGGGGAAAGGGGGAGGATTAAAAAAATTGGAATTTGGGGGAAAAACAGGGATTTAAAAATTTGGGGATTTTTGTAAAAATGAATTATAATATGGGAGGAAATTACATTAAAAATGGGCTAAAATTAGGAAAAAATTGGAATTAAAAATTTGAGGAAATTTGGATGTAATTGGGGAAAATTGGGTAAAAATATGGGGGGAAATTGGGGGGAAAATTTGGGAAAAAAATTGGAAAAAATTGAGAAAAAGTGGGATAAAACTGGGGAAAATTAAGGAAAAAATGGGATAAAGTTGAGGAAAAAAATGTGGAAAAAAGAAAAAGAGGAAAAAGGAGGGAAAAGGATAATATTGGTGAAAAATTTGGAAAAAAAAAATTGGGAAAAAAATGGAAAAAATGGGATAAAAAATGGAGAATCTGGGGGGGGTTTACAGGTTTTTTTAGCAGAATTTGGGTTTTTTGGGGGTAAATGTGGGGGTTCAATTTTTGGGGGTGAATTTGGGGGTTTTGGGGTGAATTTGGGGGATTTTGGGCACATCCACCCTCAGGTACTCCCAGCGGAGGAGGCGAGAGTGGCAGGTGGCTGCAAGCCTGAAAAAAACCCAAAAATCACCCAAAATCCACCCAAACAATCCCTCCAGATCCCCCTGAAACTTCCCAAAAACATTCCAAAAAATTCCCTCAAAATTCAAAATAATTTCCTCAAAAATCCCCCCAAAATTCAAAATAATTTCCAAAAAAAGTTTCCCAAATTTTCCCCCAAACCCATTGCAAATATCACCCCAAAATTGACCAAAATCAGCCAGAAATGACCCAAATTCCACCTCGAATCTGTTTGGAATTACCTAAAATTCACCAAAAATGAGCTAAAATCCCCCAAAATGACTCAAAATCCACAGAAAAATGACGCAAAATTCACCCAAAATTCTCCTAAAATCAGCTAAATTTGATTTTAAATGACCCAAAATCTACATTAAAATGATCCAAAATCCGCTAAAAATTTAAATAAAATGCCCCAAAATCCACCGAAAATGACCCAAAATGAGCTAAAAATGACATTGAACCAAAATCCTCCCAAAATGACCCAAAATCAGCATAAAAATGACCCAAAATGAGCAAAAATTGAAAGAAAATTACCCAAAACTTTCCAAAACGTTACCAAATCCACTGAAAAATCACCCGAAATGAGCTAAAATTGACCCAAAATGACCCAAAATCCACATAGAAATGACCCAAAATGAGCTAAAAAATAACATAAAACCACCCAAAATCCACTGAAAATTCCCCAAAATCCATAGAAACAGACACAAAATCCTCCCCCAAAATCCCCAAAAAGTCCCCCAAAAATCCCAAAAAAATCCCCAAAAAATCCCCAAAAATATCCCCAAAAAATCCCCCAAAAAGACCAAAATATCCCCACAAAAAAATCCCAAAAATTCCCCAAAAAATTTCCAAAAATCCCAAAAAATCCCCAAAAATCCCCCCAAATCCCCCAAAAATCCCCCATAAAATCCCTCAAAAATTTTCAAAAAATCCCAAAAAAATCTGTTAAAATTCCCAAAAAATCCCCCAAAAAATTTCAAAAAATCCCCAAAAATCCCCCAAATATTAAAAAAAAATCCCCAAAAAATCTCCAAAAATGCCCAAAAAAATCCTCAAAAATCCCCAGAAAACCCCCAAAATCCCCCCAAAAAATCCCCCCAAAAATTCCCCAAATCCCAAAAAAGCCCCCAAAATTCCAAATTTTGCTCACCAGATGGTCCCGAAGCAGCCCGAGTGTCTCCGCAGCACCTCGGGGTAGTTGAACATGATGGAAACTCGTCCCGTTTAATTAATGAATTAATTAATTATTTGCAAAAGGTTTTTAATTAATTTTGTTAATTTGGAAAAATTCGGGGGAGGTTGAGAAACGAGGCGGTTTGGGCAAAAAAAAAAAAAAAAAAAAAAAAGAAAATCTGCTCGCAAGTGGTAAAAATATGGGAATTTTATTTAATTAATGAATTAAATGGGAATATTAATCAATTAAATATTAATTATCGAAAGGCAATTTTAAAAACTATTTAAAGGGAAAAAAAGAGCGAAATTTGCAGCCAAATCCTCCTAAAATTTAATTTGATTTGTTTATGGACGTTTAAACTTAATGCAACAATAAATAAACACTTAATAAATTAAATAAATACTTAATAGATTAAATAAATACTTTATAAATATATTTAATTTAATGGTTAAAACTGAGGATTTTTGACCTTAAAAAAAGGCCAAACCCCCCAAAAAATTTTAAATAAGATTTGTTAATTCTGAATATATGTTATTAAATATTAATATTCATTAATTTTAATTAAATATTCATAAACCTGACACAATGAGCGCAATATTTAAATTATTTAAAGGCAAAAACTTGAAAAACGGCCAGAAAATGACTCAAAAAGCTCCAAAACTTCACCCCAAAATTGAATAAATATTTAATTAAGTATTTAATTAAGTAGTTGAAGAGCAATAAGCTTTAATTAACTTTAAACTTTTAAAGGTTAAAAATCGAGTTTAGCGCTTAAAACATGAAAACCATCTATTAAAGTTAAGCAATAAATTACTAATAAAAATATTAAACTGGAGCAAAATTTAACTTAATTAAGGAAACAACACAGATAAATTTGAGGCAAAAAAATGGGTTTAAAAAACGCGATTTTAGTTATACAATCGCTGCTCCAGCAAAACTTGAAAACCCTCAAAAAAAAAAGCGGCAGAACGCCGCGATTGAAACCAATTAACCAAGTCATTAATTAAGTTACTTAAGGGATTAAATCTGGAAAATATATTAATAATTCCATTTAAATGAGCTTTAAACCACCCTCCCCCCACCCCCGCCGGGCTTCCCTTTTTAAAACCCAAAGCAGCCTCGAATTTTCCGCCAGAGCGCCAATTAGCGCCTTAATTGGGCACCTTAGTGGTCACCACGAACATCCCGCCATAAATTAAGTTAATTGGATTAATTAAATTAAGAAATTGATGACTTAAACAGTGCCCTGACGCCGCGAGCCTCAACCCCCGCCACCTCCGGACTGAGCCAAAGGGAGCCTCGCGGCCCCTTTTATCACCTCGGTAGCCCCGCCTCCTTTGCGGCCTTTCAGCCAATCACGATGTCACTCACCTCATACTAGCCCGCCCTTTATCCCGCCCCATTTTCTCCCGCCAGCCAATCACCGCACGGCTCCTCACCCAGCAACCAGCTATGGCCAATCAGAAGGGTGTATAGAAAAAGGGGGAAACGCTCAGCCAATGGGAGAGCCGGCTGCCTCACGGCGCGGGACCAATCAGAACGCGGCTACCGTGAGGGGAGAAGGAAGGAAAATGGCAGCCGGGGCGGTTTATTGAGGGAATTTGACGGATCCCGGGTGAGATTTGAGGGATTTTGGGGATCCCTGAAGGATTTTCTTGAACTTTTTGAGCGATTTTAGGGTGATTCCGGGGTCTCCCTGAGTGATTTTATTTACGTTTTTGGGGTGATTTTGGGGGGTCTCTGAGTGATTTTATTGAGGTTTTTGATGTGATTTTGGGGGATCCCTGAGGGATTTTATTGATGTTTTTGGGGTGATTTTGGGGGGTCCCTGAGTGATTTTATTGGGGTTTTTGAGGGATTTTTGGAGGGATCCCTGAGTGATTTTATTGATGTTTTTGGGGGGGTCCTTGAGGGATTTTTTTGAGGGATTTTGGGGGGTCCCTGCATGATTTTATTGACGTTTTTCAGGTGATCATGGGTGGTCTCTGAGGGATTTTATTTAGGTTTTTGGGGTGATTTTGTGGGGTCCCTAAGGAGTTTTCTTGAGGTTTTTGGGATGATTTTGGGGGGTCCCTGAGTGATTTTATTAAAGTTTTTGGGGTGATTTTGGGGGGGTTCCTGAGAGATTTTATTGAGGTTTTTGAGGGATTTTGGGCCGTCCCTGAGTGATTTTATTGATGTTTTTGAGGTGATTTTATGGGGGGGTCCACGGAGTGATTTTATTGATCTTTTTGTGGGATTTTGGGGGGGTCCCTGAGGAATTTCCTTGTGGTTTTGGGGTGACTTTATGGGGGTCCGTGAGTGATTTCATTGAGATTTTTGGGGTGATTTTTGGGGGTCCCTGAGGGATTTTGTTAAGGTTTTTGTGGGATTTTGGGGGGTCCCTGAGGGATTTTATTGATGTTTTTGCGGTGATTTTATGGGGGGTCCATGGAGTGATTTTATTGATTTTTTTGTAGGATTTTGGGGGGGGTCCCTGAGGAATTTTATTGAGGTTTTTGGGGTGATTTTATGGGGGTCCGTGAGTGATTTTATTGATGTTTCTGGCGTGATTTTTGGGGGGTCTCTGAGTGATATTCTTGAGATTTTTGGGGTCATTTTGGGTGATTTCTGAGTGATTTTATTGAGGTTTTTGAGGGATTTTGTCGGGGGGTGTCCCTGAGGGATTTTATCGACCTTTTTTTGTGGGATTTTGGGGGTTCCCTGAGTGATTTTATTTACGTTTTTGGGATGATTTTGGGGGGTCCCTGAGGGATTTTATTATGGTTTTTGTGGGATTTTGGGGGGTCCCTGAGTGATTTTATTGAGGGTTTTGGGGTGATTTTGGGGGGGTCCTTGAGGGATTTTTTTGAGGGATTTTGGGGGGTCCCTGAGTGGTTTTATTGATATTTTTGGGGGATCCCTGAGTGATTTTATTGAAGTTTTTGAGGGATTTTTGGGGGGGTCCCTGAGTAATTTTTTTGAGGTTTTTGGGGTGATTTCGGGGGATCGGTGAGGGATTTTATTGAGGTTTTTGTGGGATTTTGGGGGGTCCCTGAATGATTTTCTTGACTTTTTGGGGTGATTTTGGGGTGTCTCTGAGTGATTTTATTGATGTTTTTGGCGTGATTTTTGGGGGGTCCCTGAGTGATTTTCTTGAGGTTTTTGTGGTGATTTTGGCGGGGTGGGGGCTGTTCCATCCTGGGGTCTCTGGGGCTTTTCTGGGGTGTGGGTGGGGGGGTCTGTGCCAGAGTGGGGGATGGGCTGCTGCCAGTGCCCGGGGGGGCTCTGCTGGGGTGGGGGTTGGGCACCCGGGGGGAATGATGTGAATAATGTGAATAATTCCAATAATACCTTCCTTTCCTGGGCTCAATCCCAGAGTCCCACTGAGCATTCCTGGTTGGGCTCTCCTGGAATTCCAGCAAATCCCCCTCTGTGGTGGCACATTTTGGAGATCAGGGATGCTGGATGAAAAATTATTCATCAGATACACCACACTCACCATGCAGTTCTTCTCTACTTTATTTTTTAATCTATCTCTTAAAAATTTTTAATAAATGAAAGAAAAAGGGCAAAGTGGCCCAAATATCTGTGCAGTTCTTCAACATCATTCCCTAAGCAAACAAAAAAAGACCCCAAAAACACCCAAAAACAGAAGATAAAGAAGCAAAAATAAACCTTGTCCATGAAACCATCTACACGCACCTCCAAAGCCCCTCCTAAACCCATCTGATTGAATCTAATCTAATCTAGTCTAGTCTAATCTAATCTCCATCTCTACTAGAGATTGAAGAGGGTCAGGGAGTCCCAATCCATCCCATCCCCGCCGGGCAGGGAGCTCGGGATGTTTGCAGCCCCCTGCTCGGCAGGGATGCAGCTGGGGAGGGTCTCACTGCTCTCCCCGTGCCAGGCCGCCTCCAGGAAAGCCGTGGCCAGCACGGTTTCATCCAAAGCCGGCTTGGCGGGGCTGAGCTCAGGCAGGAGCGGCTCTTGTGGCCAGTCCAGGTGCTGCAGGTCACCGAGAAAGGAGAATTCTCCTTGCTCCGGGCCGAGATCGAGCAGAGCTTCCCAGTCAGCGCTGTCCTTCAGCTCCGGCAGCTCGCCCGGCTCCTCCTGGGCGCTGCTGGGCAGCCAAGAGGCCTCGGCAGCTGCAGGGGGATTCCAGCTGTGGCCGCTTTCAAACTCCTCGAACTCGCGCAGCAGCTGCTGCAGCTCCGCGCCCACCTCGAGGCAGCTGCGGGCGGGGCTGGGGCAGCGACGGGCCCCGGGATCGGCACTGGGATGGGCTCCGGGATCGGCACTGGGATGGGCACTGGGATCGACTCCGGGATCGGCACTGGGATGGGCACCAGGATGGACTCTGGGATGGGCATTGGGATGGGCACCGGGCAGGGCTCCGGGATGGGCACCGGGCAGGGCTCTGGGATGGGCTCCGGGATTGGCACCGGGCAGGGCTCTGGGATGGGCTCCGGGATGGGCACCGGGCAGGGCTCCGGGATGGGCACTGGGCAGGGCTCTGGGATGGGCTCCGGGATTGGCACCGGGATGGGCTCCGGGATGGGCACCGGGCAGGGCTCCGGGATGGGCTCTGGGATTGGCACCGGGATGGGCTCCGGGATGGGCACCGGGCAGGGCTCCAGGATGGGCTCCGGGATGGGCTCTGGGCCGGGCTCGTCTGCCCGACCCCGCCGGGATCTGCTCCGGACGCCTCCTGCGCCCTTTGCAGCTGCTGCTCCTCAGCCCCTCGGAGTATTGGGGGCGAAGCTTCCAAAAGGCGCCTCTGCCCGGCTCGCCCTTCTCCCGGGGCACCTTGATGAAGCGCTTGTTGATGCACAGGTTGTGCCGGATGGAGCTCTGGGTGCGAAAGAGAGCAAAGCGCGGGGGTGAAGTGCTGCCGGTGGCATCAGCACGGCCACGGGAGCGCGGCGCTGTGCAAAGAACCCCGGGCAGCCCAGCAGGGCTCCAAAGCTCCTCCTACCTGCCAGGTGGGATGGGCGCGGCGGAAATAGCAGAAGTTGTCACTGATCCACTTGCAGATGGCAGCCAGGCTGAGTTTGGGCTCCTTGCTGGCTTCCATGGCCATGCGGATGAGGGTGGCGTAGGAGTAGGGCGGCTTGAGGTGCGCGTTGTTCTTGTAGTCCATGTCCCCGGGGAGGGGAGGGGACAGGGCCAGGGTGGCGGTCACCGCGCTGGCGCCGGAGGACGCGGGCGAGCGCGGAATGTCGATGTAGTGGCAGAGCTCCCCGGCGCTCAGCGGGAAGCCTGGGCACTGAAAATCCACCAGGCTCACCAGGTTCTCCCAGATGCTGCAGCGATCCTCGGGGTCCTGCGAGATCGGGGCCAGGCCCAGGTGCGCGCCCGTCAGGTTGGCGAGCCACAGCAGCTCTGGCTCGGCACCGGGGCGCTCATCCTGGCTGCAGCTCGGCTGTTCCTGAGCTCCGAGCGCGGGGCTGGAGCACACCATGGCTGCTGTTCCCGGGAACGGAGGCGATGGACGGGGCGGCTGCTGCAGGGAGAAGAGGCACGGAGAGGGTTGAGGTTCTGAGAGCGCAGAGTTAAAATGGGTCTAAAACGTGGGAATTGTAAAAAATAGATTGCGGGGGTGGAAAGAAAAGTTGAGTCTAGTAGGCCTGGGAAAGGGAACTTTGTCTGCACCTGCGTAATCATCATATCATAAATACTAAATATCTCAAAATATATATAATAATAAATATATATATAAGTATAAATAAATATTATGTAAATATAAATATAAAATATAAATATAAAATAAATAAAATAAATAATATAAATATAAATATAAATATAAATATAAATATAAATATAAATATAAATATAAATATAAATATAAATATTTTTTGGTAACTGAATTATTGTTTACCCATAACAAGAATCATGAGAAAGGATATTTGCGGGTCCTGATGAAAATTACAATACATACTCGGATAAGATCAATGTATACAATAGAACAATATGGGTTTAATAATTAATATACAGTTATGTAATGAAAAGGGTATAAAAACAATTCCATCTCGAATCCATGTCGGGGTCAGATTTGGGGTTGTGCCCCTGATTCCCAGAGCTCTTCAATACAAACCCCTGCATTTAATGCCCCTGTGCTGATGCGTTTCCACGCTCAGTTCAGTGCCCGGCACCGGCAGGGCCAGCCCCGGGTGTTCCCGGTGCCCCCGGGGGCTGCAGCAGCCCCGAGCCGCGGGGACATTCCCTCCAACCCCCGTGCCCCGTGCGGGGCTGGCACTGCCTGGGGCTGGCACTGCCCAGCGAGGGTTTAGCCACAGAGAGAATGAAAGAAATCAATCAGCATCCCCTCCCCGCGCTTAAACAACACAAATCCAGTCCTGCAGCCACCAAGCAAAGCTGTTTCTCGCACCTGCCCCGGGATTGAGGACGGGAACTCAGAGCCCATCACCCCTAAAGACTCTAAAACACTCGTCCATCCCTATCCCATCCCTGCCACCAACTTCCTTCGCTT
Organism: Erithacus rubecula; assembly: GCF_903797595.1. NCBI lineage: Eukaryota > Metazoa > Chordata > Aves > Passeriformes > Muscicapidae > Erithacus > Erithacus rubecula. Next base: position 95,430 of record NW_027635956.1, on the reverse strand, counting down.
CGATGCTGTTTGTTGGCCATTCCTCCCTTCCCCCGGCCCCCAAAACCAACCTGCAGCAGCGGCGAGCGCCGGCAGCGCCCCAAGCGCGGCGCGTCTCCAGGCGAGCCGGCAGCTCCGGGCTCTGGGCAGCGCCGGGCGGGGGATGCGGGGCTGGCTCGGGTGCGGGCTGGTGGCTTTTGAGGCAGGAGAGAGAGAAGGAGAGACGCCAAGAGAGGGGCAGAGCGGGCGGAGAGCAGCCGCTGGCCCGGCGGTGGCGGCGAGAACTGCGGAACCCCGGGCGCGCGGGGGACGCCGCCGTTTGGGGCGGAGGGCGCGCGGGTCGCCAGTGCCACGAACGGGCATTTCCTCGAACGGGCGCCAAACGGGCTCCTTCGGAGCGGGGGGTGTGCGGGGGGCAGCGCCCAGCCCCCGGCATCCCTCACTCCTCGAAGCCCCCAGCCCATGCAGGAGTCGCAGCTTGTGCGGCTCAGGAGAGAGAGAGATGAGTGGATTTTGGAAGAGCAGGAGAACAGAAAAGATGAAAAAGCAACGCGTGGAAAAGAAGAAGGGGCAAGAGCAGGGCGGAGATCATGGCTCACCCCGTCCCGCCGCCCCCCGGGACCCCCAGAGCCGCGGATGGAGCCCGGGGGTGCGGGGGGACCCCCAGAGCCGCGGATGGAGCCCGGGTGTGCGGGGGGACCCCCAGAGCCGCGGATGGAGCCCGGGGGTGCGGGGGGACCCCCAGAGCCGCGGATGGAGCTCGGGGGTGCGGGGGGACCCCCAGAGCCCAGAGCTTGGGCCGCATCCAGCACCAGCAGCCCTGAAGGCTCCGTTCTGCCCCCCCTTCGGCTGCTCCTTATGCCCCCCACCCGATTCTGACACCTGTGACCCCCCCCAGCCCTGAGGGTAAAGATGAGGGAGAGGAGGGGCTGTCAGAGCACGAATTAAAGGATTATTGGGATGTGTCCTTGTTGAAATCACAAGATCACAGTCAGAGGTTTGTAAGGGGAATCCCCCACCGCCCCTGAGCCCCCCTGCCCTCCCCAGGGGTCTCCCTGAGCCCGCTGCCCCCAGCCCCAATCCTGCTTTAGTGCCCTGCTATTGAGATAGGCTCAGAGTTCCTCTCTTTGGCAAAGAAACTTTGGGATCCACACGTTGGTGAATGTCGTGGCTTTTCCCGATCGGCAGCTCCATCAGCTGTGGAACTGCTGCAGTGGGAATTCGACACCTGGGGCTGTCGAGCTTTTTCTCCTGGTCCCTTTAGTTGGGAGTGTCCCTGGTGCCGCTCACTTCGGATCCTGGTTCCGTGTGACCGAAGGCTCGTGAGGGCGCACGGAGCTGAGGAGGAAATGCAGATCCCAGGGTGGGTGGGCGGCTCCACGGGACTTTTCCTGCCCCTCCTGTGCCTTGCCTGGCCTTTCCCAACCCCCCTTGTGCTATTTTACCGACCCCCTTTCTTCGACTCCATGCCCTGCATTGCCTTTCTCACCACATTGGCTCCCCACTCCATTTCCCCCGGCTTTGCTTTGACTTGCCTGCTCTTCATCTGATTCTTCTTTCCTTGCCCACCCCTCTCCAGCCTTGCCTGAGTCCCCCCTGGAGCTTGCTGCCCTGCCCTGAATTCCCCCTGCCCTGCCCAGGTGTGTGCCCCCAGCATCACCCCCCCTCAGCTCTGTGCCCCTCCCCACCCCTGGGGGCAGTGGGAGCTGCTGTCCCCTGCCAGGGCTGTCACCTGCCCTGCTGGCTGTCCCCAGGTGCAGGGGGGTGCCCAGCCCCAGCTGGCCCAGCTCTTGCCTCTCAGGGCTTTGTTCTCTGGCTCTGTGCTGGCACTCAACAGGCTCCGTGTGGATCTCGTGGTGAGTTCAGCTCAGCCCAGGTGAGCCCCAAACCAGCCCAGGTGCAGGTAAAAAGCTGCAGAGAAGCCCTGGGCCCATCCCCACACTGTGGCAGCAGCTGAGGGGGGCTCAGGTAAGACCCCACCTGCAGTGCTGCCTCCAGCTGTGCCCCCCAACACCTGGAGGGTGTGAATGACCCCAGGGAGGGTTTGGGGCAGCAATTTCCACCTGTGCAGGTGTGAAGGCAGCAGGTGGGAGAGGGATTTCCCCATCCCTGGAACCCTTCAGGTGCTACCAGGCTTGGTGGAAGTACCTGAAGGGCTCCCAGGCTGTTTTGGGAGGGGCTGGGCGTGTCCCAGGGCTCTCTTGTCCCCACAGAGGGCCCTGAGCCAGGTGCTGTTCCTCACGCCCTACCTGCCGGCCGCCCTGCTGCGGCAGCGCCTGCACAGGCACCTGCCTTGGAGGTCTTCTCCAACATAAATCCATTGTTTTAATGCTCTCTGGCCCATGTGCATCTTCCACACCCAATTGGGAAGAGATTGCTATTTGCTCTGCTGGAATTTTACAGATACATATTACTGCCAAGCACTATTACCACCCTGAGAACATCCTTGACAAATTAGCCTGCTGAGTCCACATAGAAAAGAAACTGATTTCACCTTAGTTCTGTAATCTGAAATGTTCTGTTATTTACACCAGATTCTTTTGGAACATAAGGGTCTTAAGAGTGTTGGACCACGAGAAAATAAGTTTGTTTTTTTTTTTATAATGCAGTTATTTTCCTTTTGTTTTAAGATGTAAAAATCACTTTTGAGATTTCATTGCTTAAATTCAGCTGAATTATCAGTCTGGTTTTTGTGACACTATACTTAGATTTTGTCATGTTTCTCTTTTAAGATAGCCTGATTTGTCAAAATAAAGTTTGTTTGCTATGGAGCAAAGAGTCTGGGGAGGTTGCTCCTCTTGTGGACAAATGCAAATGTCAACTACTGTTACCAGATTTCTCTCCTGAGTACACTTAAAACTTAAATATCCACAGGATCAGAGTTTTGATGTACCAAGTAATGATCAATAAGGCTCAAAAATGCTTCAAGACCTTGATAATATGATAGCAGATGCTTAAAGAAATTGCCATCCAAAAGATTAAGAGATGCTGATTAATTTTAAGAGCAATACTGCAGCAGTCAAATGAAAATATATTAAAATTGCAGTGACTTTAGGTACCTTAATTTCTAGCACTTCATTTGAGTCGAGACTTCCAACATGAGAGTTATTTTTATACAGTAATTAACTCTTATTTCAGGTGTACCTTAACTGAAACTAAATGTAAGCAATGTTTTCTCCTTACTTTCCTTCTCCAGTTCTTGTCATTTATCTAAAAATTGGTATGGCTGAAGTCAATGCTGCCATTTAAGGAGCATCTCATTTTTTCTCTACATTTGTATGTAAGTTTCTGTTCTTTTTTTTATTTCATTAATTGATTTAATTCATGGCCACAGAACTCCAGAGAATTTCACAGCTTTGAGACCTGGGACAAAATTGCATTCTGCCTTTTAAATTTAGTTGCATCCAGTGGATTTCAGAAAAGTAAGCCAAGTTAGTTGAAGATGTGTTTTTGAAACCACATTTGAATGATGGTTTTTAGCAGTTGATAGAAAAAACCACAGAATTAAAACCCATGTTGTCATCATTAGAAATCTTAAATCAATTTATGTATGATCCAGTGGCTGACTATATTATGAGCTAGATGTGCTTAATTATTTTCTTGCTCTGGCATCTCTTGGCTTAAAAAAATGTTAAGGTTAAAAATTCAGCCTTTCCCATTTCCCCTTTAAAAGTATGTTTCTGTGAATTTTATGGCAGCTGTGGGATATTCAGATGACTGAGGCTGACAAATTATTGAGTCCTGCCCTGAATCTGAATCTTTGGTCTGATTGTGATGTACACAGAGCCAGTTCAGTGTTTAGTGCAAACATGTTCTCAGGAAAACAATCGGCTTCCACCCATCTGCTCTGTGGATTTTGCGGATTGAAAGGAGAAAAGTAATTTCTTGCTTTGAGGACCACACTTACTGATGAAAACGGAGCAAAATTGCTTCCTGGACAGAGCATTAGTTGTAGTTTTTCCTTGTTGCAAAAGCAGCAATTATAAAATGCACTTGTTCTGCTTTATTTGCACAACATTTGTGCCAGTGTAGTGCCCATTAAGTTTTTGAGCAAGGCAAGGTGATCCCTTGGAGAATATGCAGGAGAAAAAAATCAGAATGCTCAGTTTCAGAAAATGTCTTTTTAAACAGCCAGAATCAGGAGATAGTGGCTGTTTTATCACTTGCTGTCCTTCAGTGAAATACTGTCTTCTTCAATGCACAACCACCAATTTAATGTGAAATTGTCCTAAATTTGTTGAGCTTCACAATGGCCAATTATTTTTATGAGTATCATTAAATGTTTATTGTTGGCAGTTATTGTTTACTGTTAATGATCATGAGTCTTTATCTGTCTGTAGAGAAACAGCCCCAATTATTTATCCTGCTGCGTTGGTTTATTCTGCATCTGTGGTCAGCGGAAATCAAATTGGAAAATCACCACTAAACTTCTATTTGGAGAAAAAATTTATACTTGATCTTTTACAGTAACAGGGACAACAACTCTTCTTAGACATTGATTATTGCAATTAATTTTTAATGGTAAATATACATGAGTTTTCTTATTGTGGAGTGATAAAACCTCTATTTACATCAGTAATTTTTTAATATTGATTGAAAAAAAGAAATTAATATGATAGAATTGTATATATTATTTTATTTTAGTATGCAGAAAATTTAGATATCCTTTAAACTACTTTTCCAAAGACTAGAAATGAGGGAGTTTGTCATTTAACCCAAAATGTAATTAGGGAGATTCAAGAAATAGGAAGGAAAAAACTTGTTAAATTATTAACACTTTCCCCCCACCCCTCCCAGAGAAAATTTGTTACTCTGAGTAACAAAACACTACCAGAGTGTTTTCTGTACAGGATCCTGTGTTTATATTTGTGTGTCTGGCTCCAAGAGGGAACTGCTTTTATGCAGTTCCACACCTCAAAACAAGGAGTGTGACAAAGTTTGTTTTTTGCTTTTGTTTGGCCATTTAAAAAATGATTAAAAGTGAATGATCCCAGAGGCAGATTTTTTAGCCTTTCCTTTTACATTTTTAATGTTAATTGACCAATTCCAATATGAATGGAAAGTTACTCGTAAAGAAACACAAGGTCATGTTTTCTGCAAGGAAAAAATTCCTCATGTATTGTTTCCTACCTCTGTGGGGAGAGTATAGGTGAAGTCTTCTACTTGCTTATTCTACCCAGTCAGTGTCAGGGGACATAGCCTCCTCTCTATTGCTTTTCTGATTTTCTGCTAGGGATCATAGTTCATCAGGTTTTCCTCCTTGCTATCTTAAATTTGCCTCCTCATGGTATCATGCATCAGAAAGGGCCTTGTCCACTCTTCCTGGGTGCTTTTGCTGCTTAGCTTTACTTCAGTTGTCATGGAAATGTTGATGAGATTCCCAACAGACCTGTGATGCCATACTTCATCATCCACTTATTAATTGATTTTAAAAAATTCTGGTTTCACTATTAGCTTTGTAAATGTCTGCAAACTGCTTTAATCACCTTCCTTCAAATCTTTTCCTGTAACTCCTCACTGGTGTTATGTCCAAAAAGAAGCCATCCCAATGCTCAATTGGTTTATATTTGAGAATGCATCCCAAAATTGTGAAAACAGCTCTCTTATTGTTTCATTCTGTTTCCTAATGGCTAATTAATTCTTGGCTTTAATTTCAGATTGCAAACTCTGCAGTAGTGACTGATGTTTTTTGTAGCTTTTTACAGCAGAATCCAGAACTGGGAATAGACTGAATTAATCCCAACAGTAAAGGAGGCAAGGTGAAGAAGTCTGTTTCAGTTGTGTTAGGGGCATTCCTAGGGATAGAGCTGCAGTGCTACTGGACACCTACCTCTAAGATTTTTTTCACATTCTTGTGAATATTTAGTGTCCTTCAGCCCAGACATGGTTTTACCATTCCATATTTAAATGTGGAATTAGTTCAGAACATTTGCAGGACAAAGGAGCAGTTCTGAATTTAGTGCTATGAAGAAATTAACACCATATGCCATAATTGTAGCTTATTTGGGACTCAAATGTTAGAAACAGACCTCCCTACAAACGAAAATTGGTCATTACATGCAATATGCAGAATATTTTGCATCCACAGATTTCTTGGAGTGTGTAGGGGAGTATTCTTGCAATCTGAGGGCTCTTGAAGGTCTTCCTGAGCATTGTGCAGTTGCTCTGTGTTGGTACTGCTGCATATTTTTGTGCTTTTACTCCCAGGCTCATGGCTTGTGACTTATTGCTCAAGATATTGTGATTGTTGTGCTTTGAGCTTGATGTCTGAAGACAGTAACTGTAGCACTTGCTCTGCTAGATCAGATTTAGAAAACCAAACCCTGTTGTTGGGATGTAATTCCTTCAGTGTAAATTCAAGTTAAGGTTAATATCATCTAAGCTCCACTGTTAGCCTTTCTAAGTCATGAGCTGTGCAGTAAAGGGCAATGGAAAAACTTCATTTGATCCCAGCTCTCGGGTCTTTGGGGAGAACAAATAACTGAGGACTGAAGGGAAAAGTGTCTTGTTAGAGTTTGACAGGAAAATTTTCAACATAAGGCTTAAGGAACTGTCCCTGATGAAAGACAAGTAACAGGATATGTCTTCGTGGCTGAAAGACAAGAAATTTTAATGCATTTTTATCCTTTGTTATCCAAAAGTTCAGCTTAATACTCAGGTTTAACACAGAATAATGTGATGGAAAAGTGATAACACTTGGATAGAATAGGTTGAAATGCTGTTGCATTGATTCTATTTCTCATCCTATTGCTTCTTCTTTTTAGCTTGGTAATTGTGAAAGAATTTGGTCTTACCATCTCTGTCTCAGGCTAAATGCAGTGAGTCAACCAAACTTTCTGATTTTCTCAAATATCTGAGCTTTTCTGTTTGTCTGTTTGCAGTCCATTGTTCCCTGTAGAGGGAGATTTGTTAAACCTCTCAGCAAGACAACATAAACTCCCCCCTGTATATGGCAGAATGCTGAATGCTTCTAATTTAAAGCAGTGACTGAATGGACAATGAGGCAGGAAGCAGCACAACATCAATGTATTCAGAGTGGTTTGATATCTTTGCTACCCCAAAAATGTTGATAATGCAGCATGAAGCTGAGTTGTGTGTCAGACCACAAAGTGCGGGGCTGCACTGTCGAATGGAAAAATCTTCAAGGGACTCAGCTGTTATCCTGTGATCTTCAAATAATCTCTTACATTAAAAACATTTGGAATATGTTGATAACTATTTTGTATTTTAAGCAGTATTCTGGTTATTTACTGGCAACTAGTGATGACTTTGAAGTCACTGGAAGCGTAGCAGAGCTAATCATTGCATTGGCCTATGGAAGTGCAACACAGGAAATGTTTGTAAAAATGTTATTTGTATTTTTTTTCCATCCATTTCTAGATATGCCTTATCGTAGTGCATCACAGCCCCTCTAAGCTGTAATGCAAGGGGCTCCTCCATGTGTTTCTAAAAACCACTGCTTCCTAAATTCCCTGTTACTGCTAAATGCAGGACTTGGTTTGTATTTATTTTGTAATTCTGTATCTTGTACTGAATGAAAATCTTGTCAATGCAGTGTATTGCAAGAAAGTTGCATCAGTACCCTCCAAGAGTTTACATTAATTTAGTCTGCAGTTATATGATTATTATCTGTAAATAATATCTGATGGGCTTTAAGCACAGTTCCATAAACCTTGCTAACTTAACCAAGAAGCAGAATTTACCCTGCAGAATACCCTTTTAACATTAAAGAAATTCACTTTTTAAATATGACTTGTTCAAAAGAAATAATTTCTGTGTAATGTATGGAAGAACATGAGTTAAAGGACTTTTGCCATAGAATTTGTGGAAGCTAATTTTAGTTATTTTTTGTGAGATATTTGTAAGCAGTCCACAGTCTCGAATGTGTCTTTGGGTTCATGTATCTGTCATAAAATCTCAAACTGTGTACAGCTACTGTCAGCTTCCTATCTACTTGTGTGATAAATCAATACCTGAGGATGACACAGATACTCCAGGAGATTCCCACATGCCATCCCTTGGCTTGGATGCTCTATGGCTGGCTGTAATTCAGCTCATCAGGGTGTCTCTTGACCACCAAGGATGACAAGTATTCATTTCACTCTATATCATAAAATGTATCTTTTATACCTCTTTACAGAGCCTTTCTTCCTTTCGTGTCTTGTTCTGCCCTCTGTTAGCTCTTGTCTGGGAAATTCTTCCTCTCATGACTCTGCAAGCTTGGCCCAGTGTCAGGAAAACTCACCAAAGGAAAAGGCATAGACTATCCAAGGGGGTTTTATTACCTGTTGTTTTTCAGTTGAGATATTTGTGTACAGTTTAGATCCTTCTCCAAACCAGGGATCTGAGACACCACACAAATATGGTATAAACTTTGACCTGGAGGAAATCCACTTCTCTCTTATTTCATACTGTCTTGGACAAAGAAACGAGTAGTAAGTGCAGATCAGTGACATTTTAGTCAACTACGTCCTGAGGAAGTCAAACTAATTGTCAAGAAGTTCAGGAGTCTGGCTCGTGGTCAATTCTAAAATGTTTTCTGAAGTGCTGCCTAATAGCCATGAAGCATGAGCAATGTCAAAGACACAGCTGAAGTAGCTGTGGGGAGAGGATTTTGTCCTCAGCCATGTTACACTGCGAGGAAAACATTCCCACATCCCAGCCTGTCCTTGCAGACCTGGGAGCAGGGCTGCTCCCTGGCACATCTATAGAGCTGACCTGGAAATGACATTGGGATGTGCTGAGATGATGGCTGGATTTGGGGGTGTCTATTTTCCTCAGAATTCTGCCCATCCATGATTCAAATCTCAGGAGTAATGATGGAAGAGAAGAACTGTTAGGAGCAATTCTGGCTCCTGAGCGATGTGCAGAGCGTGCAGGGGGGACGGTGATGGGCTGGGATTTGATTTGCACAGCCACAGCAATACAAGGGTTAATTGTCTGTGCAGCTGCAGCAGGAGGGTTAATTTGGGCAGATTAGATTACCATGATTAGCGGTGCCTGGGGAGCAGCACAAAGTGATTCACCATTTCAACTGGCTTGCTGCTGCTGGAATGAAAATAACCTGTGCAGAAAAGTCAAATTGGCATTGCTGAGAATATGAGAGTTGATTTTGAGGGGTGACTAGGCTTCTCATATGTCTGATTCAACACAACTAAAACAGTTTACACATTTCTTCTAAACTCAGAAAATGTCCATGAAAATTAACCCTGAGGGGCTGAACTATTTGAAATATCACATTTTAAAATGAGAGATCTGAAATATTCAAGTTAGTTTGTGTTTTTTTCAGGAATATACCCAAATTAAATGGAGGTAATTTAAAACACATAAATAATAATAATTATTAATAACAGCAACAATTGCGTAGAGCCACAAAAGCTGAAATGCAATGGTAGCTTTGTTTTTGTCCTATATTTTTCTTAAACTAAGTAGAATAAAACAGAATAAAATTTCTGAGAGGCAGGGTAGTTTGTTATCAGACAGAACAATGATCACTTGAAAAAAATCTACATAGCAGAACATTTCACATTTGTCAATTCTTATCTGAAATAAATTTATTGAAAATCATCTATACTATGAAAATGTGTTAACTATAAGAATATATTGTGCCTTCCTACTTGTCAGCAGTAAATTTCTATCTTTGCAAGGTAGCATTTGCCATTAATTTCATCTCTTAGTTATGCACATTGCATATTTTCTTAAACAAAGACTTAATCAGACAAATTATTTTGTTATTTAACATGCCATGCTTGGATATTACAATTAGACAAACTCTTGAAGTCATAACACCTATAATTGTGGTACATATGTATTATTGTTACTTCAGTGGTATTAGTTACCTGCTAGTCATTTAACTGTATATATGGTCTTACTATTCATTAGTGCAATTACTTAAAATAAGTGCTCTAGAAATTGTTCTTAATTTTAGATTTTAAACTGTTCTTATTACAGTTGATTTATTAATGATTGGGCAGTGTGTATCTAATAACTAATAGTCCCCAGTGATATTAATTATCAATCAGAATTCACTTAATAGTCAATAAATAACCTAATAAATTTAAATTTTGCAGCCAATTGTCTAATACTTAAAGCAAGGCATGGGGAAATTGGAGATATACATATACATAGATATAGATATAGATATAGATATAGATATAGATATAGATATAGATATAGATATAGATATAGATATATCTGTTACAAAGCAGTGTGTGTATATACCTTTTTGTATAAAGGTTTTGTCCTGCTATTTCAAGTGGGCTTTTTTGTTTCTTAAGCATATGCAAAGCTACCAGCTTGTTATTTTAACGAAACCCAGTGAGAATAAATTATTTTTATTAATACTGTGCATGTCAAAACCTTGCAGTCAGTCAAATAACAAAAGGAGCATTCATTGTCTCTTCCCCCCACTGATACTATAGGAGTTGGAGTTACAAGATTCAGACATAAAGTGAAACAGTGAAAGATTATAAGAAAATACTGCTTCTTCACAAAGTATTTCTCACTACAAGAGATTGTTTTGCAGTTGTTTGTTTTTTTTTTTTTTTTTGCTCTTGACACTATTTTGAGTAAATCTGAGCTTCTAAGACATGCTCAAGGCAATTAAATATTTATGTTCCCCAAACTGAATTTTTAAAGAACATTTTCTGTTTACAGGAATCAGGTTTGCTTTGGTTTTATGACTTTTCTTACAGGTTATAAGATAGGGTTTTTTTGTTTTTTTTTCTCATTGATGGAAAAAGACTTTGTAAAGACTTTGCTCTGCTGAAAAAAAGCAATAGGCAACATGAGTATAATGTTGTGTTCCTCCATATTTCTATTTTTAAGTCCTATTACCTGTGATATTTTCCATTTTACCTCCTATTAGGCCTGAAATTGGAAACTATTTAAAACCTAACAAACCCCAGAGTTTATCCCTGTTCTTTGAATAGCAACAGAGGCATGGCTATTATGGTCTGACATACAAATGAAGAACAAGCTCTGCTCTGCAGCAGGTACTCAAGTGGAACTATTGCAAGTGGGCTATCAGCAGAAGTGAAACGCTGGCTGCTGACTGTGCTGCTTTTGGCCACAGACTGCTGCCTTCACAAATCCTGTTTGTCCTTCTGCCTTCTTTGTGGTTTGTATGGACTTGATTGCAAATGAAGCACTTGCCCTCTCAGCTGGGAGTTCCAGCAGGTCAGCTGCAGGAGGAGGCTACTGGCAGCTTACCATCACCAGACTCCTTTTAGCCAACCCTTCCCATTGCCTTTGCAGATCCTGTTTTTCCATGTGATTATAAAGAAAACAAACCCACAACAGCTTCCCTAAACTGATTTTGTAAATGTTGTTTAATTGTTTGCTTCACTCAAATGAACAATTTCTTCCTGTGGAAGAAATTATGTTTTATGTAAATAAAACACTATGCAGTAAACTAGAGGAAGGCAGGGAGCAGCTAAACTTCCTAGGACTCAAAAACTTCACATTTGGTGTGACTGTACAGTAAATGTTAGCAGACAATTTAAAAAAGTTGTCTTTCTTTAACTTCTATTGAAGCATTCACCCACTGTTTAATGTGCTTTCATTGTTACTCTCTATTATTTTCCCTGTTACATTTTTTGATTGAAAATGGTTTGCTGTAGTAGCTTTTCCCATTGCAACAGAGTAAGAAGCCATAACTAAAAAACTGTTACTTTTTTATGATTCAAAAATAATGGAAGTTTATTAAAATAGAAAATATTCCCAACTCTCCTCTCCTTACCCCTCTTCAAATCCTGTTTTAAAATTACAGAACTCTGTACTCTATTACAGAAAAATGCCCTCCATCAAGAAAATTGAGACATCTACCTGGAAAAATCTAGAAATATTATTCTTTGTGCTCTTCAATGACATTCTTCACTCAGAAACCACAAAGAACAAATCATTTCAGTGAAGTAGATAAGAGAGTTACTTGCATTTCCTCTTTTGGTCTAGCAGCCATTCCTGTAGCTCATGTGATGATGATTTGGGCAGGAACATAAGAGTTGAAACTATGGGGTGAATATCAGAATTTAAACTGAAGTAAATGAAACTGCAGTAATAGTGGAATATTGCAGTGCTAGTGCTTATTACAAATAATTTTAAATATCACAAATAGTTAAAATGAGCGACAGAAGTCTAAATTCCTATGTTAACCTCCAAGTACAGGTCCTGAAAAACCTGGAGATTAATATTTCCTTTGATTTTGTGTCAGAAAGCCACACACAGTGGAGCTGTTCATGCATTGAGGGCAATCTCCTTTGTGGGTTTTTTGAGATCAAGTGCTTCAAGCAGTATTAGTGTGAGCAGCAGCAGCTTAAAGCACTTCCTAATCTTAAAGAGAGCATAAGTAACACTCTGCTTCAACAGGGTGGGTTGAACCAGATTTAGCAACACGATTTGCCTTTTCCTGTGTTTTGGTTTTAATTTTACTTAACACTGAATTGTTTTAACATTGGAATAGTTTAGAGTATTCAGCACTTATATATACAGTTTACCAGAGGAAGCAAGAATAAAGGTTCTAGAGTTTTGTTCTTGGTGTTAATTGTAATGTGAGTTTTGTGGCTAAACCCCCAGAAATTGTGTGAAATTGGAAATTCTAAGGAGTCAAGGATTAGATTTTGAGTTGGTTCTGTTATTCAGGTGCAGATTGGAACGATTTGTTC
>NW_027635956.1:55641-82289 GCF_903797595.1 Erithacus rubecula | reverse complement strand
TCCTGGGGGCGAAGCTTCCAAAAGGCGCCTCTGCCCGGCTCGCCCTTCTCCCGGGGCACCTTGATGAAGCGCTTGTTGATGCACAGGTTGTGCCGGATGGAGCTCTGGGTGCGAAAGAGAGCAAAGCGCGGGGGTGAAGTGCTGCCGGTGGCAATCAGCACGGCCACGGGAGCGCGGCGCTGTGCAAAGAGCCCCGGGCAGCCCAGCAGGGCTCCAAAGCTCCTCCTACCTGCCAGGTGGGATGGGCGCGGCGGAAATAGCAGAAGTTGTCACTGATCCACTTGCAGATGGCAGCCAGGCTGAGTTTGGGCTCCTTGCTGGCTTCCATGGCCATGCGGATGAGGGTGGCGTAGGAGTAGGGCGGCTTGAGGTGCGCGTTGTTCTTGTAGTCCATGTCCCCGGGGAGGGGAGGGGACAGGGCCAGGGTGGCGGTCACCGCGCTGGCGCCGGAGGACGCGGGCGAGCGCGGAATGTCGATGTAGTGGCAGAGCTCCCCGGCGCTCAGCGGGAAGCCTGGGCACTGAAAATCCACCAGGCTCACCAGGTTCTCCCAGATGCTGCAGCGATCCTCGGGGTCCTGCGAGATCGGGGCCAGGCCCAGGTGCGCGCCCGTCAGGTTGGCGAGCCACAGCAGCTCTGGCTCGGCACCGGGGGCGCTCGTCCTGGCTGCAGCTCGGCTGTTCCTGAGCTCCGAGCGCGGGGCTGGAGCACACCATGGCTGCTGTTCCCGGGAACGGAGGCGATGGACGGGGCGGCTGCTGCAGGGAGAAGAGGCACGGAGAGGGTTGAGGTTCTGAGAGCGTAGGGTTAAAATGGGTCTAAAACGTGGGAATTGTAAAAAATAGATTGCGGAGGTGGAAAGAAAAGTTGAGTCTGGTAGGCCTGGGAAAGGGAACTTTGTCTGCACCTGCGTAATCATCATATGATAAATACGAAATATCTCAAAATATATATAATAATAAATATATATATATAAGTATAAATAAATATTATAAAAATATAAATATATAATATAAATAAAAAATAATATAAATATAAATATAAATATAAATATAAATATAAATATAAATATAAATATAAATATAAATATAAATATTTTTTGGTAATTGAATTATTGTTTAACCATAGCAAGAATCATGAGTAAGGATATTTGCGGGTCCTAGTGAAAATTACAATACATACTCGGATAAGATCAATGTATACAATAGAACAATATGGGTTTAATAATTAATATACAGTTATGTAATGAAAAGGGTATAAAAACAATTCCATCTGGAATCCATGTCGGGGTCAGATTTGGGGTTGTGCCCCTGATTCCCAGAGCTCTTCAATACAAACCCCTGCATTTAATGCCCCTGTGCTGATGCGTTTCCACGCTCAGTTCAGTGCCCGGCACCGGCAGGGCCAGCCCCGGGTGTTCCCGGTGCCCCCGGGGGCTGCAGCAGCCCCGAGCCGCGGGGACATTCCCTCCAACCCCCGTGCCCCGTGCGGGGCTGGCACTGCCTGGGGCTGGCACTGCCCAGCGAGGGTTTAGCCACAGAGAGAATGAAAGAAATCAATCAGCATCCCCTCCCCGCGCTTAAACAACACAAATCCAGTCCTGCAGCCACCAAGCAAAGCTGTTTCTCGCACCTGCCCCGGGACTGAGGACGGGAACTCAGAGCCCATCACCCCTAAAGACTCTAAAACACTCGTCCATCCCTATCCCATCCCTGCCACCAACTTCCTTCGCTTCGATGCTGTTTGTTGGCCATTCCTCCCTTCCCCCGGCCCCAAAACCAACCTGCAGCAGCGGCGAGCGCCGGCAGCGCCCCAAGCGCGGCGCGTCTCCAGGCGAGCCGGCAGCTCCGGGCTCTGGGCAGCGCCGGGCGGGGGATGCGGGGCTGGCTCGGGTGCGGGCTGGTGGCTTTTGAGGCAGGAGAGAGAGAAGGAGAGACGCCAAGAGAGGGGCAGAGCGGGCGGAGAGCAGCCGCTGGCCCGGCGGTGGCGGCGAGAACTGCGGAACCCCGGGCGCGCGGGGGACGCCGCCGTTTGGGGCGGGGGCGCGCGGGTCGCCAGTGCCACGAACGGGCATTTCCTCGAACGGGCGCCAAACGGGCTCCTTTGGAGCGGGGGGTGTGCGGGGGGCAGCGCCCAGCCCCCGGCATCCCTCACTCCTCGAAGCCCCCAGCCCATGCAGGAGTCGCAGCTTGTGCGGCTCAGGAGAGAGAGAGATGAGTGGATTTTGGAAGAGCAGGAGAACAGAAAAGATGAAAAAGCAACGCGTGGAAAAAAAAAAGGGGCAAGAGCACGGCGGAGATCACGGCTCGCCCCGTCCCGCCGCCCCCTGGGACCCCCAGAGCCGCGGATGGAGCTCGGGGGTGCGGTGGGACCCCCAGAGCCGCGGATGGAGCCCGGGGATGCGGGGGGACCCCCAGAGCCCAGAGCTTGGGCCGCATCCAGCACCAGCAGCCCTGAAGGCTCCGTCCTGCCCCCCCTTCGGCTGCTCCTTGTGCCCCCCCACCCGATTCTGACACCTGTGACCCCCCCCAGCCCTGAGGGTAAAGGTGAGGGAGAGGGGTCTGGCAGAGCACGAATTAAAGGATTATTGGGATGTGTCCTTGTTGAAATCACAAGATCACAGTCAGAGGTTTGTAAGGGGAATCCCCCACCGCCCCTGAGCCCCCCTGCCCTCCCCAGGGGTCTCCCTGAGCCCGCTGCCCCCAGCCCCAATCCTGCTTTAGTGCCCTGCTATTGAGATGGGCTCAGTTCCTCTCTTTGGCAAAGAAACTTTGGGATCCACACGTTGGTGAATGTCGTGGCTTTTCCCGATCGGCAGCTCCATCAGCTGTGGAACTGCTGCAGCGGGAATTGGACATCTGGGGCTGTCGAGCTTTTTCTCCTGGTCCCTTTAGTTGGGAGTGTCCCTGGTGCCGCTCGCTTCGGATCCTGGTTCCGTGTGACCGAAGGCTCGTGAGGGCGCACGGAGCTGAGGAGGAAATGCAGATCCCAGGGTGGGTGGGCGGCTCCACGGGACTTTTCCTGCCTCTCCTGTGCCTTGCCTGGCCTTTCCCAACCCCCCTTGTGCTATTTTACCGACCCCCTTCCTTCGACTCCATGCCCTGCATTGCCTTTCTCACCACCTTGGCTCCCCACTCCATTTCCCTCGGCTTTGCTTTGACTTGCCTGCTCTTCATCTGATTCTCCTTTCCTTGCCCACCCCTCTCCAGCCTTGCCTGACTCCCCCCTGGAGCCCCCTGCCCTGCCCTGAATTCCCCCTGCCCTGCCCAGGTGTGTGCCCAGGTGTGTGCCCCCAGCATCACCCCCCCCTCAGCTCTGTGCCCCTCCCCACCCCTGGGGGCAGTGGGAGCTGCTGTCCCCTGCCAGGGCTGTCACCTGCCCTGCTGGCTGTCCCCAGGTGCAGGGGGGTGCCCAGCCCCAGCTGGCCCAGCTCTTGGCTCTCAGGGCTTTGTTCTCTGGCTCTGTGCTGGCACTCAACAGGCTCCGTGTGGATCACGTGGTGAGTTCAGCTCAGCCCAGGTGAGCCCCAAACCAGCCCAGGTGCAGGTAAAAAGCTGCAGAGAAGCCCTGGGCCCATCCCCACACTGTGGCAGCAGCTGAGGGGGGGTTCAGGTAAGACCCCACCTGCAGTGCTGCCTCCAGCTATGACCCCCCAACACTTGGAGGGTGTGAATGACCCCAGGGAGGGTTTGGGGCAGCAATTTCCACCTGTGCAGGTGTGAAGGCAGCAGGTGGGAGAGGGATTTCCCCATCCCTGGAACCCTTCAGGTGCTACCAGGCTTGGTGGAAGTATCTGAAGGGCTCCCAGGCTGTTTTGGGAGGGGCTGGGCGTGTCCCAGGTGCTCTCTTGTCCCCACAGAGGGCCCTGAGCCAGGTGCTGTTCCTCACGCCCTACCTGCCGGCCGCCCTGCTGCGGCAGCACCTACACAGGCACCTGCCTTGGAGGTCTTCTCCAACATAAATCCATTGTTTTAATGCTCTCTGGCCCATGTGCATCTTCCACACCCAATTGGGAAGAGATTGCTATTTGCTCTGCTGGAATTTTACAGATACATATTACTGCCAAGCACTATTACCACCCTGAGAACATCCTTGACAAATTAGCCTGCTGAGTCCACATAGAAAAGAAACTGATTTCACCTTAGTTCTGTAATCTGAAATGTTCTGTTATTTACACCAGATTCTTTTGGAACATAAGGGTCTTAAGAGTGTTGGACCACGAGAAAATAAGTTTGTTTTTTTTTTTTATAATGCAGTTATTTTCCTTTTGTTTTAAGATGTAAAAATCACTTTTGAGATTTCATTGCTTAAATTCAGCTGAATTATCAGTCTGGTTTTTGTGACACTATACTTAGATTTTGTCATGTTTCTCTTTTAAGATAGCCTGATTTGTCAAAATAAAGTTTGTTTGCTATGGAGCAAAGAGTCTGGGGAGGTTGCTCCTCTTGTGGACAAATGCAGATGTCAACTACTGTTACCAGATTTCTCTCCTGAGTACACTTAAAACTTAAATATCCACAGGATCAGAGTTTTGATGTGCCAAGTAATGATCAATAAGGCTCAAAAATGCTTCAAGACCTTGATAATATGATAGCAGATGCTTAAAGAAATTGCCATCCAAAAGATTAAGAGATGCTGATTAATTTTAAGAGCAATACTGCAGCAGTCAAATAAAAAGATATTAAAATTGCAGTGACTTTAGGTACCTTAATTTCTAGCACTTCATTTGAGTTGAGACTTCCAACATGAGAGTTATTTTTATACAGTAATTCACTCTTATTTCAGGTGTACCTTAACTGAAACTAAATGTAAGCAATGTTTTCTCCTTACTTTCCTTCTCCAGTTCTTGTAATTTATCTAAAAATTGGTATGGCTGAAGTCAATGCTGCCATTTAAGGAGCATCTCATTTTTTCTCTACATTTGTACGTAAGTTTCTGTTCTTTTTTTATTTCATTAATTGATTTAATTCATGGCCACAGAACTCCAGAGAATTTCACAGCTTTGAGACCTGGGACAAAATTGCATTCTGCCTTTTAAATTTAGTTGCATCCAGTGGATTTCAGTAAAGTAAGCCAAGTTAGTTGAAGATGTGTTTTTGAAACCACATTTGAATGATGGTTTTTAGCAGTTGATAGAAAAAACCACAGACTTAAAACCCATGTTGTGATCATTAGAAATCTTAAATCATTTTATGTATGATCCAGTGGCTGACTATATTATGAGCTAGATGTGCTTAATTATTTTCTTGCTCTGGCATCTCTTGGCTTAAAAAAATGTTAAGGTTAAAAATTCAGCCTTTCCCATTTCCCCTTTAAAAGTATGTTTCTGTGAATTTTATGGCAGCTGTGGGATATCCAGATGACTGAGGCTGACAAATTATTGAGTCCTGCCCTGAATCTGAATCTTTGGTCTGATTGTGATGTACACAGAGCCAGTCCAGTGTTTAGTGCAAATATGTTCTCAGGAAAACAATCGGCTTCCACCCATCTGCTCCGTGGATTTTGTGGATTGAAAGGAGAAAAGTAATTTCTTGCTTTGAGGACCACACTTACTGATGAAAACTGAGCAAAATTGCTCCCTGGACAGAGCATTAGTTGTAGTTTTTCCTTGTTGCAAAATCAGCAATTATAAAATGCACTTGTTCTGCTTTATTTGCACAACATTTGTGCCAGTGTAGTGCCCATTAAGTTTTTGAACAAGGCAAGGTGATCCCTTGGAGAATATGCAGGAGGAAAAATCAGAATGCTCAGTTTCAGAAAATGTCTTTTTAAACAGCCAGAATCAGGAGATAGTGGCTGTTTTATCACTTGCTGTCCTTCAGTGAAATACTGTCTTCTTCAATGCACAACCACCAATTTAATGTGAAATTGTCCTAAATTTGTTGAGCTTCACAATGGCCAATTATTTTTATGAGTATCATTAAATGTTTATTGTTGGAAGTTATTGTTTACTGTTAATGATCGTGAGTCTTTATCTGTCTGTAGAGAAACAGCCCCAATTATTTATCCTGCTGTGTTGGTTTATTCTGCATCTGTGGTCAGCGGAAATCAAATTGGAAAATCACCACTAAACTTCTATTTGGAGAAAAAATTTATACTTGATCTTTTACAGTAACAGGGACAACAACTCTTCTTAGACATTGATTATTGCAATTAATTTTTAATGGTAAATACACATGAGTTTTCTTAATGTGGAGTAATAAAACCTCTATTTACATCAGTAGTTTTTAAATATTGATTGAAAAGAAGAAATTAATATGATAGAATTGTATCTATTATTTTATTTTTATTATGCAGAAAATTTAGATATCCTTTAAACTACTTTTCCAAAGACTAGAAATGAGGGAGTTTGTCATTTAACCCAAAATGTAATTAGGGAGATTCAAGAAATAGGAAGGAAAAAACTTGTTGAATTATTAACACTTTCCTCCCCCCCCCACCCCCGGAGCAAATTTGTTACTCTGAGTAACAAAACACTACCAGAGTGTTTTCTGTACAGGATCCTGTGTTTATATTTGTGTGTCTGGCTCCAAGAGGGAACTGCTTTTATGCAGTTCCACACCTCAAAGCAGGGAGTGTGACAAAGTTTGTTTTTTGCTTTTGTTTGGCCATTCAAAAAATGATTAAAAATGAATGACCCCAGAGGCAGATTTTATAGCCTTTCCTTTTACATTTTTAATGTTAATTGACCAATTCCAATATGAATGGAAAGTTACTCGTAAAGAAACACAAGGTCATATTTTCTGCAAGGAAAAAATTCCTCATGTATTGTTTCCTACCTCTGTGGGGAGAATATAGGTCAAGTTTTCTACTTGCTTATTCTACCCAGTGAGTGTCAGGGGACATAGCCTCCTCTCTATTGCTTTTCTGATTTTCTGCTAGGGATCATAGTTCATCAGGTTTTCCTCCTTGCTGTCTTAAATTTGCCTCCTCATGGTATCATGTATCAGAAAGGGCCTTGTCCACTCTTCCTGGGTACTTTTGCTGCTTAGCTTTACTTCAGTTGTCATGGAAATGTTGATGAGATTCCCAACAGACCTGTGATGCCATACTTCATCATCCACTTATTAATTGATTTTAAAAAATGCTGTTTTCACTATTAGCTTTGTAAGTGTCTGCAAACTGCTTTAATCACCTTCCTTCAAATCTTTCCCTGGAGCTCCTCATTGGTGTTATGTCCAAAAGAAGCCATCCCAATGCTCAATTGGTTTATATTTGAGAATGCATCCCAAAATTGTGAAAACAGCTCTCTTATTGTTTCATTCTGTTTCCTAATGGCTAATTAATTCTTGGCTTTAATTTCAGATTGCAAACTCTGCAATAGTGACTGATGTTTTTTGTGGCTTTTTACAGCAGAATCCAGAACTGGGAATAGACTGAATTTAATCCCAACAGTAAAGGAGGCAAGGTGAAGAAGTCTGTTTCAGCTGTGTTAGGGGCATTCCTAGGGATAGAGCTGCAGTGCTGCTGGACACCTACCTCTAAGATTTTTTTCACATTCTTGTGAATATTTAGTGTCCTTCAGCCCAGACATGGTTTTACCATTCCATATTTAAATGTGGAATTAGTTCAGAACATTCGCAGGACAAAGGAGCAGTTCTGAATTTAGTGCCATGAAGAAATTAACACCATATGCCATAATTGTAGCTTATTTGGGACTCAAATGTTAGAAACAGACCTCCCTACAAACGAAATTGGTCATTACATGCAGTATGCAGAATATTTTGCATCCACAGATTTCTTGGAGTGTGTAGGGGAGTATTCTTGCAATCTGAGGGCTCTTGAAGGTCTTCCTGAGCATTGTGCAGTTGCTCTGTGTTGGTACTGCTGCATATTTTTGTGCTTTTACTCCCAGGCTCATGGCTTGTGACTTATTGCTCAAGATATTGTGATTGTTGTGCTTTGAGCTTGATGTCTGAAGACAGTAACTGTAGCACTTGCTCTGCTAGATCAGATTTAGAAAACCAAACCCTGTTGTTGGGATGTAATTCCTTCTGTGTAAATTCAAGTTAAGGTTAATATCATCTAAGCTCCACTGTTAGCCTTTCTAAGTCATGAGCTGTGCAGTAAAGGGCAATGGAAAAACTTCATTTGATCCCAGCTCTCGGGTCTTTGGGGAGAACAAATAACTGAGGACTGAAAGGAAAAGTGTCTTGTTAGAGTTTGACAGGAAAATTTTCAACATAAGGCTTAAGGAACTGTCCCTGATGAAAGACAAGTAACAGGATATGTCTTCGTGGCTGAAAGACAAGAAATTTTAATGCATTTTTATCCTTTGGTATCCAAAAGGTCAGCTTAATACTCAGGTTTAACACAGAATAATGTGATGGAAAAGTGATAACACTTGGATAGAATAGGTTGAAATGCTGTTGCATTGATTCTTTCTCGTCCTATTGCTTCTTCTTTTTAGCTTGGTAATTGTGAAAGAATTTGGTCTTACCATCTCTGTCTCAGGCTAAATGCAGTGAGACAACCAAACTTTCTGATTTTCTCAAATATCTGAGCTTTTCTGTATGTCTGTTTGCAGTCCATTGTTCCCTGTAGAGGGAGATTTGCTAAACCTCTCAGCAAGACAACGTAAACTCCCCCCTGTATATGGCAGAATGCTGAATGCTTCTAATTTAAAGCAGTGACTGAATGGACAATGAGGCAGGAAGCAGCACAACATCAATATATTCAGAGTGGTTTGATATCTTTGCTACCCCAAAAATGTTGATAATGCAGCATGAAGCTGAGTTGTGTGTCAGACCACAAAGTGTGGGGCTGCACTGTCGGATGGAAAAATCTTCAAGGGACTCAGCTGTTATCCTGTGATCTTCAAATAATCTCTTACATTAAAAACATTTGGAATATGTTGATAACTATTTTGTATTTTAAGCAGTATTCTGGTTATTTACTGGCAACTAGTGATGACTTTTAAGTCACTGAAAGCGTAGCAGAGCTAATCATTGCATTGGCCTATGGAAGTGCAACACAGGAAATGTTTGTAAAAATGTTATTTGTATTTTTTTCCATCCATTTCTAGATATGCCTTATTGTAGTGCATCACAGCCCCTCTAAGCTGTAATGCAAGGGACTCCTCCATGTGTTTCTAAAAACCACTGCTTCCTAAATTCCCTGTTACTGCTAAATGCAGGACTTGGTTTGTATTTATTTTGTAATTCTGTATCTTGTACTGAATGAAAATCTTGTCAATGCAGTGTATTGCAAGAAAGCTGCATCAGTACCCTCCAAGAGTTTACATTAATTTAGTCTGCAGTTATATGATTATTATCTGTAAATAATATCTGATGGGCTTTAAGCACAGTTCCATAAACCTTGCTAACTTAACCAAGAAGCAGAATTTACCCTGCAGAATACCCTTTTAACATTAAAGAAATTCACTTTTTAAATATGACTTGTTCAAAAGAAATAATTTCTGTGTAATGTATGGAAGAACATGAGTTAAAGGACTTTTGCCATAGAATTTGTGGAAGCTAATTTTAGTTATTTTTTGTGAGATATTTGTAAGCAGTCCACAGTCTCAAATGTGTCTTTGGGTTCATGTATCTGTCATAAAATCTCAAACTGTGTACAGCTACTGTCAGCTTCATATCTACTTGTGTGATAAATCAATACCTGAGGATGACACAGATACTCCAGGAGATTCCCACATGCCATCCCTTGGCTTGGATGCTCTATGGCTGGCTGTAATTCAGCTCATCAGGGTGTCTCTTGACCACCAAGGATGACAAGTATTCATTTCACTCTATATCATAAAATGTATCTTTTATACCTCTTTACAGAGCCTTTCTTCCTTTCGTGTCTTGTTCTGCCCTCTGTTAGCTCTTGTCTGGGAAATTCTTCCTCTCATGACTCTGCAAGCTTGGCCCAGTGTCAGGAAAACTCACCAAAGGAAAAGGCATAGACTATCCAAGGGGGTTTTATTACCTGTTGTTTTTCAGTTGAGATATTTGTGTACAGTTTAGATCCTTCTCCAAACCAGGGATCTGAGACACCACACAAATATGGTATAAACTTTGACCTGGAGGAAATCCACTTCTCTCTTATTTCATACTGTCTTGGACAAAGAAACGAGTAGTAAGTGCAGATCAGTGACATTTTAGTCAACTAAGTCCTGAGGAAGTCAAACTAATTGTCAAGAAGTTCAGGAGTCTGGCTCGTGGTCAATTCTAAAATGTTTTCTGAAGTGCTGCCTAATAGCCATGAAGCATGAGCAATGTCAAAGACACAGCTGAAGTAGCTGTGGGGAGAGGATTTTGTCCTCAGCCATGTTACACTGCGAGGAAAACATTCCCACATCCCAGCCTGTCCTTGCAGACCTGGGAGCAGGGCTGCTCCCTGGCACACCTATAGAGCTGACCTGGAAATGACATTGGGATGTGCTGAGATGATGGCTGGATTTGGGGGTGTCTATTTTCCTCAGAATTCTGCCCAGCCATGATTCAAATCTCAGGAGTAATGATGGAAGAGAAGAATTGTTAGGAGCAATTCCGGCTCCTGAGCGATGTGCAGAGCGTGCAGGGGGGACGGTGATGGGCTGGGATTTGATTTGCACAGCCACAGCAATACAAGGGTTAATTGTCTGTGGAGCTGCAGCAGGAGGGTTAATTTGGGCAGATTAGATTACCATGATTAGCGGTGCCTGGGGAGCAGCACAAAGTGATTCACCATTTCAACTGGCTTGCTGCTGCTGGAATGAAAATAACCTGTGCAGAAAAGTCAAATTGGCATTGCTGAGAATATGAGAGTTGATTTTGAGGGGTGACTAGGCTTCTCATATGTCTGATTCAACACAACTAAAACAGTTTACACATTTCTTCTGAACTCAGAAAATATACATGGAAATTAACCCTGAGGGGCTGAACTATTTGAAATATCACATTTTAAAATGAGAGATCTGAAATATTCAAGTTAGTTTGTGTTTTTTTTCAGGAATATAGCCAAATTAAATAGAAGTAATTTAAAATACATAAATAATAATAATTATTAATAACAGCAACAATTGCGTAGAGCCACAAAAGCTGAAATGCAATGGTAGCTTTGTTTTTGTCCTATATTTTTCTAAAACTAAGTAGAATAAAACAGAATAAAATTTCTGAGAGGCAGGGTAGTATATATTGTATATATAGTAGAATATATTGTGCCTTCCTACTTGTCAGCAGTAAATTTCTATCTTTGCAAGGTAGCATTTGCCATTAATTTCATCTCTTAGTTATGCATATTGCATATTTTCTTAAACAAAAACTTAATCAGACAAATTATTTTGTTATTTAACATGCCATGCTTGGATATTACAATTAGACAAACTCTTGAAGTCATAACACCTATAATTGTGGTACATATGTATTATTGTTACTACAGTGGTATAAGTAACCTGCTAGTAATTTAACTGTATGTATGGTCTTACTATTCATTAGTGCAATTACTTAAAATAAGTGCTCTAGAAATTGTTCTTAATTTAGATTTTAAACTGTTCTTATTACAGTTGATTTATTAATGATTGGGCAGTGTGTATCTAATAACAAATAGTCCCCAGTGATATTAATTATCAATCAGAATTCACTTAATAGTCAATAAATAACCTAATAAATTTAAATTTTGCAGCCAATTGTCTAATACTTAAAGCAAGGCATGGGGAAATTGGAGATATACATATACATAGATATAGATATATATATATCTGGTACATAGCAGTGTGTATGTACTTTTTTTTATAAAGGTTTTGTCCTGCTATTTCAAGTGGGGTTTTTTGTTTCTTAAGCATATGCAAAGCTACCAGCTTGTTATTTTAACGAAACCCAGTGAGAATAAAATATTTTTATTAATACTGTGCATGTCAAAACCTTGCAGTCAGTCAAATAACAAAAGGAGCATTCATTGTCTCTTTCCCCCATTGATACTATAGGAGTTGGAGTTACAAGATTCAGACATAAAGTGAAACAGTGAAAGATTATTAGAAAATACTGCTTCTTCACAAAGCATTTCTCACTACAAGAGATTGTTTTGCAGTTTGTTTTTTTTTTTTTTTTTTTTGCTCCTGACACTATTTTGAGTAAATATGAGCTTCTAAGACATGCTCAAGGCAATTAAATATTTATGTTCCCCAAACTGAATTTTTAAAGAACATTTTCTGTTTACAGGAATCAGGTTTGCTTTGGTTTTATGACTTTTCTTACAGGTTATAAGATAGATTTTTTCTTTTTTTTTTTTTTCCTCATTGATGGAAAAAGACTTTGTAAAGACTTTGCTCTGCTGAAAAAAAGCAATAGGCAACATGAGTATAATGTTGTGTTCCTCCATATTTCTATTTTTAAGTCCTATTACCTGTGATATTTTCCATTTTGCCTCCTATTAGGCCTGAAATTGGAAACTATTTAAAACCTAACAAACCCCAGAGTTTATCCCTGTTCTTTGGATAGCAACAGAGGTATGGCTATTATGGTCTGACATACAAATGAAGAACAAGCTCTGCTCTGCAGCAGGTACTCAAGTGGAACTATTGCAAGTGGGCTATCAGCAGAAGTGAAACGCTGGCTGCTGACTGTGCTGCTTTTGGCCACAGACTGCTGCCTTCACAAATCCTGTTTGTCCTTCTGCCTTCTCTGTGGTTTGTATGGACTTGATTGCAAATGAAGCACTTGCCCTCTCAGCTGGGAGTTCCAGCAGGTCAGCTGCAGGAGGAGGCTACTGGCAGCTTACCATCACCAGACTCCTTTTAGCCAACCCTATCCATTTCCTTTGCAGATCCTGTTTTTCCATGTGATTATAAAGAAAACAAACCCACAACATCTTCCCTAAACTGATTTTGTAAATGTTGTTTAATTGTTTGCTTCACTCAAATGAACAATTTCTTCCTGTGGAAGAAATTATGTTTTATGTAAATAAAACACTATGCAGTAAACTAGAGGAAGGCAGGGAGCAGCTAAACTTCCTAGGACTCAAAAACTTCACATTTGGTGTGACTGTACAGTAAATGTTAGCAGAAAATTTTAAAAAGTTGTCTTTCTTTAACTTCTCTTGAAGCATTTACCCACTGTTTAATGTGCTTTCATTGTTACTCTCCATTATTTTCCCTGTTACATTTTTTGATTGAAAATGGTTTGCTGTAGTAGCTTTTCCCATTGCAACAGAGTAAGAAGCCATAACTAAAAAACTGTTACTTTTTTATGATTCAAAAATAATGGAAGCTTTATTAAAATAGAAAATATTCCCAACTCTCCTCTCCCTACCCCTCTTCAAATCCTGTTTTAAAATTACAGAACTGTACTCTATTACAGAAAAATGCTCTCCATCAAGAAAATTGAGACATCTACCTGGAAAAATCTAGAAATATTGTTCTTTGTGCTCTTCAATGACATTCTTCACTCAGAAACCACAAAGAACAAATCATTTCAGTGAAGCAGATAAGAGAGTTACTTGCATTTCCTCTTTTGGTCTAGCAGCCATTCCTGTAGCTCATGTGATGATGATTTGGGCAGGAACATAAGAGTTGAAACTATGGGGTGAATATCAGAATTTAAACTGAAGTAAATGAAACTGCAGTAATAGTGGAATATTGCAGTACTAGTGCTTATTACAAATACTTTTAAATATCACAAATAGTTAAAATGAGCGACAGAAGTCTAAATTCCTATGTTAACCTCCAAGTACAGGTCCTGAAAAACTTGGGGATTAATATTTCCTTTGATTTTGTGTCAGAAAGCCACACACAGTGGAGCTTTTCATGCATTGAGGGCAATCTCCTTTGTGGGTTTTTTGAGATCAAGTGCTTCAAGCAGTATTAGTGTGAACAGCAGCAGCTTAAAGCACTTCCTAATCTTAAAGAGAGCATAAGTAACACTCTGCTTCAACAGGGTGGGTTTGAACCAGATTTAGCAACACGATTTGCCTTTTCCTGTGTTTTGGTTTTAATTTTACTTAACACTGAATTGTTTTAGCATTGGAATACTTTAGAGTATTCAGCACTTATATATACAGTTTACCAGAGGAAGCAAGAATAAGGGTTCTAGAGTTTTGTTCTTGGTGTTAATTGTAATGTGAGTTTTGTGGCTAAACCCCCAGAAATTGTGTGAAATTGGAAATTCTAAGGAGTCAAGGATTAGATTTTGAGTTGGTTCTTTTATTCAGGTGCAGATTGGAATGATTTGTTCAAACTCTGTTACATGACATCTGTAGTAAGTGAATGCCAGAAGATTTTAAGATTTATTCTGAGTCTGTTTCAATCTTGAATATAATTCCAAAATTATTTATATCTAGTCCCTGTAGATTGAAAAACATTTGAGACTAATTACATCATATATTGGGGATTAGAAGAAATGGGGATAATATGTGAGAAAAGGGGAGAGAAAATTATTGTCTTCCAATAAAGTAGCTACAAACCCAGATCTCGTCATATATTATGAATAATCTAGTTTTTGCTAGAATCCTGCTATGTATTCAAGACAATATGGCTGGTAAAATCAGCTGTGGGAGTACTGTTTTCTCAGGTACTTTTGTACCAGAAGATGGAGCTGAAGGGCCTGGATTCAGCAGGCTCAAGGTTCTAGTAGTGCTGACCTGACTTCTGTTATCTCATGGATGATATCAAAAAAGGAAAATTGAATTACTTTGAAGAGCTAATGTATGTTTGGATCCTCTGATGAATGGCACTGAGGATAAGTATTTTGCAAACTGTTTTATGCCTTACAGAGCCCCAGCCATGAAACAAGCCCACATGAATGCCATTTTCAGGGTTTCTAAGCAAAATAAAAGTATGTACATTTTATTAACGCAGATGGCGACATTTTAAAAAAGAATCCTCATCATTCAAGAACATTGCAACTTCCCCCTCTCCCTCCCACTAATACTGTAGGCACTAAGGATCTAACTAACCCTGCAAAAATAACCTTAGAGAAGTTTCATAATTTCCTTTTTTAATAGCAACAACTGCAAATGTGTACATAATGTTGCTGCCACTTCATCGACCTCTTGTAAGGACCCTGTGGAAATCATTAGGAATTTTGTTTTGTTTTCAAAACAAATCTTTAAAAGCACTCTGAAAATAAGTCCTTCTTCAATATTTGGCTTAAAACGTAGTCTATTCTATTTTGCACAAAATCCTCATTGTTTTATTAAGAACTCCTCGTGATGTTTTTCATTGTTGGACATTAATCCATTCCATCTTCCAGACAAACCAGTGCTTGTAGAATTTGGTTTCCTTGAGGTTGCTGCTGGAGTAATAGACAACTCTTGGATTTCTCACAGGAAACACCCCCGTGTTTTATCGTCCTTGCCTTCCATTCTTCTTCCTAGCATCCATTTATGCTTTAAATTGTTGTAAACACCATCCATGACCAACAAAACACCAGTGCCAGAATTTGGTTTCTGCTTTCAAACTCATGACATGGCACAGTATGGTCTGATGCCCTGGTGCTACTGCAGATTTTTGAAACAAGCAGGACAAATGATATTTATGTTGTCATATTCTGAAACCAATCATTTTATAATAGAACTACAACCTTTGAGTCACTTTGCGAAATTACTTGAATGGTGCTCTGTGTTTCACCCAGTTATTTCATGAAGTCCCTAAATATTTAACTATTTCTTCAAATGATCATTGCATTACTATTATATAGAATCCCTTGATATGAATGCTCTATCCAAGTGGGTTTTTGTGAATGGTTAATACTTTCTTAGAAGAATGAGACCCATGCTCTTCAGAGTTCACAGATGAAAGGCTGTAGTTCCAGAAGCACACCTACTTTTGATATTCCCAGTGGCACCCTGCCACTGTTCTAGTGTGCAAAACACAAGTTTTCATAAAACTCTTGTCCCTTTGCTATTTCATTTACTCCTGAATAATTAACATAAATACATCTGTGTATTGCATCAATATGCATGTGAGATTCTTGCTAGATTATTATGATTCTGTGGTAACCTGAGTGTGATTAATAACAAACAATAGTAAATGCTGTGTCGTGGACAGCTATAAACCAGTGGACTTGAAAATTTCAGACAACACACTTCTATTAATTTTCTACCATGTAAAGCTCTCAGGTAAATCAAAAGATCTGGTTCACAGGAGTAGCAGAGAACTGCAGATTTATTCAGGAGGTCTGTAATTTACATCCACTTCTACTTGACTCCCTCCTCTAACATGTCAATAACATCCTTCTGCTTATTAAAATTGATTAATAGGCAAACTATGGGGTCAGGGAATGCAGAACTCACCTTTTAAATCTATCCCCAAATATTCAAAATACTGTTTCCCTTCAATGGAGAAACTAATGATTTTAAATCTTCCGGTTTTGCATAAAATTGCTGCATAATTTCTAAAGGCTTTGCTATTACATTATTCCACTGAAAATTGGTAGTGAGGTCTCAAGTCACTCTTCTTATGGGTCTGGTTTCAGAACCTTGCACAGAGAGAGAAATAATATTCCTCAGGCACCTGACTAAATGAGTGACTGCTGGAGTGAAACATTATCTATTCTATTTTTCCTTGGGGAAAACATCATTGCAGTAATGGAATCTGCTTAGACCTACTAAAGAGAATCCCTCCTGGAGCATTCATACCTTCAGTGGGATTGAGAGGCACAGAACAAAGATTTATGCTCACTTTTTATAAAAAACCAAGACAGATGAGAACATGGACACAGTTTTCTGTTTACAGATTTAGCTTGTTGAACTATTGTTTATTTTAAGGCATTATATTCCTAGGGCTATTACTCTAAAATTTGAAATAAGAATAAAATTAGCTCATGACCTCATTATACCCAACAGTTGCATTTGCTGTTTTGCATTTTTATAGTTGAGACTGAATCGGGTGGGTAAAAAGCTAATCTCAAAGGTGATTGGATACTAAATCTTGCAAACCATTAATAATCTGCTAAAGCCCACAGAGCTTTATCTTATGTACTTTTTGTCAAATGGTTATGCTCTTCCACACATTTTCTAATTAGCCTCCTTCAGTCTCCTTCTTTTTTTATTTCCCTGTACTACACTTAGCACTCACATTTCAAAGCTTGTATTTTTATGCTAAATGCTTCTGCTGCATAATTAATTTGTCTTACAAAAGAGTGTGTATGAATCAAACAGATTAATATTCTTCCCAGTCTTTCACAGTCTAAATTTATTTTGGAAAATGATTAAGAAAGATTTTCTCACTCTATTTCTGTCCTTGGATATAATTCCCCAGGCTATATTGAATCTTTTCTGCATAGAGGAGGGCAAAGTTTCAGTTGTTGCTGCAAAGTCTCCTAAAGCATCTCTACAGCTACTGCATAATTCCTTGTAACCTGGTCTATGTTTTAAGGTTATAAAGAGCATTTCTGTAAGGGCTGAGAAAGTACTGTAGAAATTTTAGCTTTAAATAATAAAGGCAAAGCCAAATGTGCATCTCTGTTCTGTAGCTTTCCCTCTGCCTCAGTTTTATTCCAAGTTCTGCACAGAATAGAACCATGTGAGTCTTGGTGTGAGGCCACTGAAGCAGAGTTTTCTCTCTGGTTTCAGTTGCCCAATTGTCCCTTGTCATTCACAGGATCCTGTAAGCACATGAAATCAGTCTTTTCATTTATATTCCCTCAGTCGTATTTCTGGCCTATGACTGTAGTGTGTTGTAGATGTTCAAGATAAAAGTTCGTTTCAGGTGATAAAATACATTTAAATTTTCATAAGTCTTCATGTAAAAAAGAGATCCTGAGCTGATCAACTTGTACAATTTTATGATTCACCCTTAGTCACCGAAGCTTAGAGAATATATTCTAAAAATGCCATGTTATCAGTGGATTGTCAAGTCATTTCTGATTTAGCCCTTGGCTCTAACCAGACTGTCCTTCTTTCTGTGAGAGTAATAAAAAGATAAACCTTGAGAGATATGTAGGGGGAAGAAAGAGCTCATTTGCATTCAGATGAACTATTCTTCCAGCCTCTCTCTCTATTTTATCTTATAAAAATTATCATAGATTTGATCAAAAGCAGAGAAAAGACACATAAATCCAAAGGCAAGTTAACAGCAGAGTTTCTCATAATAATAACTCCAGTAGAAAACTGATGCATAGAAACCCATCTTTCCACTCACTGAAACCTGTGTACAGTGTATCATGTTATTGATCAGGGGTGTTAGATCTGACACTGTAATGTCAAATAAGTCACAATGAGCTGAAATAAGGAATTTCATCTTAATAAGGCTGCTCTCAAAATGCTGAGAGGGTCCCCTAGTTTTGATGACATTAATAAGTTTATTTTTGGCCACCATTGCATATGGCATGCAAAATATTTTATTGCTAGAAACTATATTCAAGGCATGGAGGGATGTGTTCACAACACACAGGTTCTGTCTCCTGGCTGGAGTCAGCATCTGTAAGTGCAGAATCCTTCCTGGTACCATATATCCTTGCCTTGTCCCTGACAACACCACTAAAATATTTTCCTTTCATAGTAAATTGAGTGAGATTTTACTCAGGTGGAATTTTGCACTATTGGGGAATGAAGGTTTTTTTATGCACCTTCTGAGTGAGCCTTTGATAAGGGTTTCTGTATTACACAGAGGCTACACATATTTGGGTCTGAAGGCTGGTGCAGTTCTAATCACTTTAAAACTCGACTACTTGGAATTGTATGGAAGGCAGCCATTCTCCCTGCTACTGACTTTATAAAATAGTTTATTCAGGTTTTAGAAAATTAACTGTTGGAGATAGTCAAGAAAGTGTATCATGATGATCACCTGCATGGACAAGAAGACCATCAGTTTCCTCATGCCATCAAAATTTAGATATCAATATGCAGGCCTGCAGTTATAATTTTGTGCACAATAATCTAGAGACAATCCTTTATTCTCTAAAAAAGTTAATGCTCTAAAGTTAGGAGCAAGTCAAATTTGGAGGAGTTGGGTTTCTTAAGCACCCTCGTTTACAGCAGGATTTGAGAGTTTTTTTCTCTTATAACAGTAAGGATTAAAACTTGTGGCTAATCCTGACCTACCAAATACAAATGAGTGTCTACAGTGCTGCCCTTCCAGCAGCCACATGACATCAAAGTGCATTGTTCTAATTTCTGTGGAAGCAATGGCTTGCAAATACCACAAGGTAGAATGGCAGAACCCTGGATATATGCTGTTAGCCCACAGTCTAAAAATACCAAAGCCAGATGATAAGTCAATTTATGTAATTAAAAATCAGTTCCTCACACTATCTGTGCTACTCTGTTCTGTATCAGCTGGGTGACCAGGTAGATGAAGCTGTCAGGGAAAAAAAACCCCCACTTAAATTTGAAGCAAAGTAGTTGCTCCATTGTAAAGTGTGAAGATAAACCTGTGAAGGTATCAAATAAATCTTTCTTTGGCTTCCAGTAATAATTTAAAATGGATAACAAATAAATGCTGCATAATCTGCTTTTAATGTATTTACTTTGGAACGTGTACATATCACTGTATTACATAATTGCAATATTTTCACACATGCAATTTCACCCTCAAATGGCCACAGGAAATGTGACAGCTTTTGTTTTCTGTTGCTTCTGTTTATTAATGCTTCAAGGTGTTTCTCTGTATTTGTACACAGCTATAGAAACAGAATGCTCTTTTTTAAAAAATAGGAGTAAAAATCCCAGGGATCTGCTCTTTGCAGCAGACACAGGAAACATTTGATCCTAATTGTTTTTGCAAAGCATCCTAATTGGGAGCAGATATCAATAATGCAAACTTCAGAGGGTGTGTGGCTGCTTAGTACCTTAGGCTGGCTACAGGAAGGGCAGTGCTACAAAGAGGAAAATCAAGACTTTTGAACAACTAAGCATGAGCCATCCAGAAAGTCAGGGTCCATATTGCTGATCTCTATCAGGGAAGGCAAGAATCAGGCCCATCTGCTAACAGAAATGCAATTTCCAGCTTTAGGAGCCAAAGGATATGCAAATAAATGGCTTATATGCACTGGAAAGTGTTGAACATTAAGTTTCTGTTTCATACAGTTGTTTGAAGGCAATGCAGGACTCCAGAGCTTAGCATTTAAATTGCAACTTTAATTTCCCTATTTGCTGTTACTTAGACTGCTCTGAAGTAGTAATGAGAATGAAAAATGAAAGAAAATGTTATTTGACAGGGACTATGGTAGGGCTTTCTTCACAGGCTTGAAATAGTTTGAATTCATTAAAATCTCCAGGTGAGGGGAAGATTGTATCCATTCCTCTCTTTTGAAACCAGATTTTCAAAGAAGGATCTAAAATTGCATTTGAGGATTGTGGTGGGGGTTTTTTCCATTCCTTCATGTGCAATCTAAGAACTCCAGTTTTACAGGGTGATTTAACATATGATCCATAAAAATCAGTCCTTTTGCTTTGTATTTTGGGAACTTCTTAATCTTGGGAAATTTGTAATCTTCTCAGGGCATTGAAGGTCAATCAAATGCTGCAGGTTTCTTTCTTCCTTTAATATGGTTTATGTATTGGGGTTTGTCTCGTAGCCAGAGATATTTTTTCTTGGCAGCCTAGCAGTTCTACTGTGGAGCTCTGTGCAGGTAAATTGACTTGAGAAGAATGGGCAAATTAGCTCCTGGGAAGATGTGCCCTGCCTGGCCCCAGTGCCTCAGCACACTTGAGGTCAGGTTGGCTGTCCCTGACTATCTAATAATGATGCATAATAATATAGTTAAGTATTCATTGTAATTGGTGATATTTAAGGTTTTTCAAGTTAAGTCTGTTTCATCACTGTGTTTTAATAGTGAATTTTCATTTGTTTGGTCAAACTCAAAAGCAGCCTTAATTTTAAAGTTGAGTTCTTTGTGGCTGATACTATGAAGAATGTGGTGTTTATACTCATATCATACTGGCAGTAGAGTAGAGCAACTCATAACTGATTTGGCAATAAAGACTTAGATTTTCTTCACTAAACTTGCACTAGCAAGATTCATAAGCTAGTGATAGCTATCTCTACAGTGGAAAATATTTATTGACTTTATTGACAATTTAATTTACTTTGTCAAGCTTTGTTGTTTAGTTTCTATTGATCCTGAGACACTTGGGGCTACTTTTGTTTCCTAAGGGATTAAACTTGCACGTTCTTAGAATCAGATTTTGGGAAGATGGGTGCAGAAGACTTTGTAATTCAATTCTGAAAAGCATAATAATAATGAATATTTTAGATAGAAATGATAGTATTTAGCATAATATGTGAAATGCTGTTATGTGCAATTTTTAAAAAAAATCCTGGATAAATTAAATGAGGCTTTTGGAGAAAGCATAAGCTGGATTTTATATTGAGTTTGATAACCTCTGAATCTGATCTCCTTTCTCTTTCTGCTGGAACTTGTAACAAAGTTATTATGTCCAAGTATAATTTTGTAATAATTGTATTTCAACTTGAGCCTTTCTCACTTGGTGTTGATGTATTTTAGGGAGGGAGGGGAATGGGGAAAAAATGCCAACTTTCATGGATAAAATTTAAAATTAACATTGATGATTTGATCCTTCCCAGGATTCCATTGAGCATTGGATCACATTGAAACTGAGGTGATGACTCACAACTCAGGTAGAAAAACTGCATTTCATTCTCTCTATTAGTTTTCTAATAGTTGCCCACAACAAAGTTAAGAAAAGAGAAATGGTTTTCAAATTTCCTGTGCTATTTTTAGTTTACTTCTCTTTCTGGAGATGTCTTAGCAACTGTAGGACATCTGAAAAACTTTGAGCTATATCTTTATTTTTGAGACTCTATTGAACATTGCTTCTGTTATAATGTTTTTGTGTTAGTACTTTGAACTTATCCAAGTAATGTTGGTAGCAGCAGTAGCTATGATGAAGTTATGCTTTCCTAATTAATGATACTTTCTTAATGAAACAAAGAATATATTTCCCCATGTATTTAATAACCTAATAAGACTGAATGAAGGCAATACCAAGCAGGTTTAAAGCAAAACACTGGTTTCAGTAAGCACAAGTAAATAAACATTCATCTACCTTTAATTACGTAATGCATATTCAAATTCAGATTGATGAATGTTGAACCAAAAGCAGAATAAAACAGTTACTTTAAATCCTCCTAATTCAGAGGCCAACTATTTTTGTGGCTTTGTTTGGAGTGCTTTGGGTGTTTTTTTGCTAGAGAAATGGCAAGTATTTATTTATTCAGCTCCCTCCACATTTTCCACCATCCTTATTCCCAGTGATCCCTGCAGTGATAAGTGGCCAATGACACTGGCACAGGGTGAGCTGCAGGAGCCTTACAGAGGTGACTGTTATTTCTCACAGAGTTAGAAAAACTGCAAGACCACAGTGACATTTTCATGAAAGCTCACATTTTCCCCAACAGGTTATTATACAGTCAGAAGAAAATACTTTCTTAAAGACCAACCACATCTATTCCCTGCCTAAAAGGTTGCATTTGTTTGGGTTTTTTTCTCTTATTTAGGTGAAAAGTAAAAAAATGAAGAGGAAACTCAGATGAAATGCCAAAACTACTGACAGGTAGTACTTCTGTGTGTCTCCATTTACACCTCAAACTTGCTGCTAGAAACCCTAGAACTACATTTAAAATGTATTTTGGTAGGTGGTCCCCTGCTGGCTGTCTGCATTTCTTCTCCCATTTGTTTTCTGTGCTTGTTTGGTGTCACTGCTGAACGTTGCCAATAAGGAAACTGGTGTGCAAGAGTTGAGGAATCAGCTTTTGAAACTGTAAAACTGATCTGTAGGCTTTTTTCCTCTTGGATTTGTAAAATTTGGTGCATCATCAAAGTTAAGATTCTTCAGAAAATAGCAAGATTGTCCTCTTTCCAGGGAGGCATCTGTACTTTAACAGAGGTGCTTGATGCATCTTGCTGTAAAGGAGCAAGATGCAGAGTAAGTCAGAGAGAAGTCATTTAAGCTGGTAATACACATGGTTGTTTAGTGGAAATAAAATAACTAAGGTTTTGCCTTGTAAGAGAGTGAAATCTAATCCCATTGTGAAGATCAGGAGGATAAATAGAAAGGACTAAATACAAATGAAGAGCAGAAAGATATGAAACAGGGCTGGGCGTCACTGCCATAGCCCAGGCAGCCCCTGGATGTATTTGCCTGCCTGAATCCATCCCTTGCCCGAGCCCCAGGTTGGGCTGCTCTGGGGAATCTCTCACAGCATTCCTGGGATGATGCTGTTCCTTCCCTGGTGCCCCAGGGTCCTGCAAGCCCCTTTTGGAGCCACCCAGACACCTCCTGGAGCCTTTAGGGACCCTTCCCAGCAGAGCGCAGACAGGGATTGACTTGACTCTTCCTTGGAAGATGGAGGCAGGAGAATACTGCCCAGCATCTTCTTTCCAGCTGCCCTCCATTTGCACTCCTGCAAATGCTGCTGCTGCACTCAGGCTCTCCATTGCAGGCAGTCTGGAGCTCCTGCTCAAGCCCATCCCTCTGTGTCCCCTCTTGGATGGAATATCAAGCAAACAACACAGGATGTGCAGAGAACATGAACTTTATTAACTTTACTACTCTAAAAATCTACACTACGGGGGACTATGGGGTAACAACCTAATGCCTAACTTGAACATGTAGAACAGGAACACTAAGGGGAAGGTGGAAAAGGTGGTGGGGGTTGCTACAGGTAAGGATGGGGTGTCTCTAAAGCCTATGATGGGGAATGTCGCCGTGCCCGGGCTGGCACGGGTCACACATTCCCTGCTGTGCTCTGTGCGCCGTGCTGGAGCTGGAGGTCAGCGCTGGGCGAGATTTGGGTTCTCCTGCTCCTCCTCCTGCAGCTGGCCCCCTGTGCTGCTCTGCTGCTCTGGGCTGCCTGCTGGGAGCAGCGTTCCAGGCACTGCTGCAGCAGGGTGTGGTTGTTCCTCAGCAGCTGGACCAGCTCTGTGAGACAGCCTTGTCCTGGGCTGATGCTGCGGGGCCTCTGGTGCCGATTCTGCAAGGCAAAGCACAGGGATCCCGATGGAAGGGGCAGAGGGGCAGAGCAGGGCCCCTCTCTGGGCTGCCTTTGGCCTCTGAGCAAGAGAGCCAGGCCTGGCCAGGCTGCAGCAAGCAGAGCTCTGGCTGCCTCTGCCTGGGGCTGTCCCTGAGCTCAGCCCTGGCCTGATTCCCAGCCAGAGGCTCAGCTCCACTCTGCCATGGGGCCTTGGCCAAAAGGCTGCCCAAGAGCTCCAAGCCCATCCTTCCTGCCTGACCCCCCATCCCTCACCCTTCTCCAGCGTCTCCAGCGCCCTCTGGAGTGATGCCATGCCAGGGCAGTGCCTGTGATCAGCAGCTGCACCAGCAGGCATGTCCAGGACAGCCACGATATGTCCATACATGAGGTGGTCGGCTCAGGGTCCCTGTCCTGCTGCTCCGGCTCCTGCACATACAGGACCGTGCCCGACCCACGATGGATGGTTGGGTCGGGATGATGGCCCAGGAGCAGAAGCAGATACAAGTTCACGAGCCATGGGACAGGGTCGGCCATGGTGCTCTGTGCAAGCGCCACCATCACACCCGCTCTGGACATCTGTCCTCGCCGAGGTGTGCCCAGGCTGTGGGGCACGGCGGTGGCTGGGGACAGTTGCCAGGCACCATGCTGCCCCAGAGGCTGTGATGTCACAGAATCCAAGCACTGGCTTGGAAGAGTTCTGAGAGATCAACTCCAGCCTGTGATCCATGGTTACCAGGGCAAGCAGATCTGAGCCTGGAGTGCTATGGCCAGGCTTACCTTGAACACCTACTGCAACGGTGACTGCACCAGTGCCCCCTGGGGCACACCATTCCCATATCTCATGCCCCTTTCTGGGCAGCAGTTCTTCCTAATGTCCAGTGTACACCTCTCTTGGCACAGCTTCAAACCCTTTCTTGTCCTTGCCCATCTCTGAGACGGCTGGCACTGCCTTGGCCACTCTCCTGTATGTGGACAAGAGGCTGTGCCAACCAGTGCCACTCCTTGTTTGCTTGTGCCTGCTGTGGAAAGGAACATTCATGTATATTGCCATTTCTTAGAGGTTTTACCCCAGATTTTCAGTCACAGCTGTTCTAGTGAAAACAAGTCTGTTTTCATGAGTATTTGAAGGGTCATAGAACAAAATTGGAATTCCATTGAATTAGGGAAATTCTGCTGATTTCGTTTTCCTGAGGTTTTGAGATGAGTTGCAAATCCCAAAAAGTTTCTCTTTGGGGAAATAGTAATTCCACAGTTTAGATTGTGGGGATATTGATTACTCAAATTTGAGGACCTAATGTAGCTTTCAGCACAATAAATTTTAAGCATCCTCTAATTGTTCTTGAAACAAAAAACCTATTAAATCTGTTCTGTGGACAGAAATGGCTTCTGTGTTATTTCTCATAATATATTAAGGATCTCATGCCAGGAGAAAGTCCGTATGTGCTGTGTGGAGTACCTTTTGGTACGGTTTTTGGAATGTTTTTCCCCCCATTCTGAAGCTGCCCACAGAAGGTTTCACAGCTATGTGAGCAGTTCTGCAAGGGAATCGGGTCTTTGCCTCCTGTTTGGAATCTAGTGGCCCTGATGACCTGCTGACGTCACAAGCTGATTTTGTCATGATGTTGAACCTATAATTCGAACTTTTTGCTGAAGGGATACATATAAAATCAAGCATAGCATGGCTGGCCATAGTCAATGCATATTTAAATGCTCTTTCACATATTAAAAAAACTGCTCAAGGTAGGTCGAGCGAGTATGTGCTGTCCAACCGTAGCTACTTTTTACCCCGAGCCCTTTCTCTCTATTTTTTCCATAGTCAGTCTTGAAAGATCCCAGCTTTTTTTTGGAATATTTGCAAGTGTAAATGAATGACACGCTTGTAACCAACAGAAAAAAATAACCAAAAAAACAACCTCCGTTGTTTTCCTCATTATCAAAACAGCAATAACTTCCCACTTCCCATTGGTGCAGTTTAGCAACTCACTACAATCTTTAGTTATATTATTGAATTGTAAAAAAGATGCCAATGATTTTCACACTTTCAACCAGCACGGGAAAATAAAGCTTTTAAGAGAATCACTCTCAAATCATTACCACCCAGAGATGCAGAGTTTATTTTAATTATAGTTAATATATTTAAGAAAACAGCAATATACCCACATTTCTAACTGTACTTTGTATTTGGTGAACTTTCTTTTTATTTCAATCAATACTCCCAAGCTCCTATTGCACAAATTGATAGCTTTTTTCATAAACTTATTAGTTCAAAATCTCAGATTGATCACATCACTCAAAAATAATTGGCATTGTACAAAACTGTACTCTAGTAGTCCTTATATATTTTAAAACAGGTTCAGAGTTGCACCTCACTATTGCAAATGTGTAAATCTGCTTTAGCCCACAAGAGGGATTGTCCTGGAAGGTTTTAGAACCACAACCAAAGCATCCTCTGGCTCAGATGACCTTTGGAGAACCCCTGTGTTGTGTCTATGAGGACAGTCTGGACAACTCTTTAGGAAATAAAACTTCCTTTGGCAGCAACATAGCTAGGCCCGAGATATTTAATTTGAAAACTGGAGTTCTGTTGCACTAAGAACATTACAAGATGCTCAAGCAGATCAGTTACTGAGCTTAAGTCAAATCATAATTGAGGAGGAAACAAAGAGCTGGACCAAGTCCTCTGGAGA
This sequence comes from Erithacus rubecula, assembly GCF_903797595.1. NCBI lineage: Eukaryota > Metazoa > Chordata > Aves > Passeriformes > Muscicapidae > Erithacus > Erithacus rubecula. The sequence continues at coordinate 55,745 of NW_027635956.1, read as the reverse complement.
GAATTTAAATAATGAGGTTTGTTGTTTTGTTTGAAAAGTCTGTTTCACTAATAGAGAGTCCCTCTGAAAAGGACTGATTTTAAAGCAAGAGGTTGGCTTAAATG